>NW_026946247.1:0-224269 GCF_034702125.1 Engraulis encrasicolus | reverse complement strand
AAAAAAATTTTTAGTGGGTGTCCCCCGAAACTGCTTTACTCTTTATAGTGTTAGCCTAACACTATAAATCTAACACCAGTGTTTAACACTGATCTGGAGCAGGACCAAATAGACACTAGAACAGTGTTAATTTTAACTCTTTAAGTGTTATTTTAACACTACACAATTTACTGTGTAGGCCTACAGAAATTTCACTTTGACAAAATGATTAGTGACCTTTTAACAACATATTTAACCACTTACATTTCTTGTTCACTCAGAAAAAAAACAAGATACAGCCATTAACTCACAAAGGTGAGTACACCCCAGATTAAAATCCGGTACATAAGGGCCTGTGTTGGCTCAAATCGTCTCGAAATGAAAAGGCAAAAAGGGAGGTCATCAGTGTGCGTTTCAACCTTTCTCTGCATTGAACTTTTACATTTTGAGTGTGCACCTGGCTTAAATAGATTGGTGTGAAATTTGAATGCAATCCTATGGACAATATCATGATCTGCTTCAGTAGTCACAGTGCATGTTGACATGCATGTTTCTTTTAGGTGTATTTCAGATTGCCAATGTTGACAGCATTCATGCATCCCCAAACCATGTCAGTCCCAATACCATGCTTGGCTATTGAGAGGATACACTTTTTTTGTAAAACTCACTTGTTTACCACCACACATGCTTGACTCCATCTAAAGCAAATTTGTTTATCTTGGTCTCAAGAGAGATGGACAGACCAAGGATATGGATCACTGGAACCATGCTGTGTGATCTGAAGAGACCAAGATAAACAAATTTACTTCAGATGGTGTCAAGCATGAGCGGTGGTTAAGAAGTGAGTTTTACAAAAAAAAGTGTATCCTATCAATAGCCAATAGACAGGGTGAAACACTGTAGTTGCTTTCGGAAAACTGAAACAGTCTACTGTTTCATTCGGAATACGTCACTTGGGTTTTTCCCGTACTAAGTCAAACTTCGGAACAGTAGTATTATGGTTTTCGCTGTTGATGGTTTGAAACACGTTCCAGTGCGCTGTGCCAGACTGCCATCACTACTGCTGTGTGAGATCATTCTCTTTTAAAATGTGTCATGTACTGTATTATTTACAGCATTTCAACTGTACATGAACATGACTCCCAAAATAAACAACACTCAAGAGGAATTAGTTACAATGTGGCACTCACACACATACAATCCCACTCTACACCCCCACCATCAGTCAGATGCACGTGTTGAAACAGAGTTAGATTTATTTAGGTAGAAAAACATCAGTGAAAATATTGAACACATTTGGATTTTGATATCATGCACAGTATATGATTACCAAAAGGGCTACACAGAATTATATGCAACACTTCAACACTTGAATAATATTCATATTGTTTATTTATACTTAAGGCACATTGGGTTTGGCAGCCTGGGCTATAGGATTACAAAAGTATTAAATGACACATGAGAAAGTAGTTAAAAATACTGAAACTAACATAGCCTACATAGAAAAAGACAATTATTTGTGATAGTTATCTGATAGTAAAGGGTAAAGGCCTGATGTGTTTTTATAAACAACACACACACACACACACACACACACACACACACACACACACACACACACACACACACACACACACACACACACACACACACACACACACACACACACACACACACACACACACACACACACACACACACACACACAATGGAATTACAAAAGTGGATTAAATGACACATGAGAAAGTAATTAATAATAACGGAACTAATATAGCATAAATCAAAAAAAAAAATTGTGATTAGTATAAACATAATTATTTGTGACAGTGATCTCATAGTAAAGGCCTGATGTTGTATTACAAACAGCATACGCGCACACAATTTCTTTTTTTTAATGAGCATAGAGCAATAACACAGCCAGGCCAGCAGGGGGCAAACGTAAGTAAATCGTCCAGAAGAGGTCGATCCTGGCACCTGATGTGTTTTATAAACAGCAGTGTGCCCTCATAATACAGAAGTTAAGTGTGGAAACAGTACCGTAGCTTACAATATATGGAAATGTCAGAGCTACAATCTCTCATTAATGTCACGCTAATGTAATATGCATAATTGTTTGTTAAAATCCCCAAGCATGTTATTCTTCACTTCATCAAGGCAGCCCTTACTGACCTGTGCAGCTGAACCCAGTAGACACTGAAATGTCCAGTTTGATTTGGATTTGTTTTTAATTCACTGACTGACACAATGTGTTTATTGGTGGACAATAATTTTCCAGCTAGGTAGGTAACACCATGGTGGGGAACCTTTTTCATTCGAAGGGCCTCTTCAAATTGCTATAGGCCTATATTGAAGGCAGCCACCTTTAAAACAGACCCCACATTCTCTAGGTGACCTGAATATAACTTAATTGTATTACAAATCTATTTTCTTAGTTTCCTTTACAAAATATCTCATATTTCATGTGAAGCTGCATAACATTAAAACTATATCGGGGGCCGGATAAAGCGGCCTCAAGGGACGCAAGCGCTCAACACATAGATTTTATCTCATGACCTTACTGAACCAGCATATTATGTTGCTGTGGGTGTTTTATGAGTTTATAGTGAACCAGCATATTATGATGCTGTGGGTGTTTTATGAGTTTATAGTGAACCAGCATATTATGATGCTGTGGGTGTTTTATGAGTTTATAGTGAGTTTGGTAAACCTACAGCTGATGTTGTGTGGCTGGTTACTGTAATGTGTGTGTGGCTGGTTACTGTAATGTGTGTGTGGCTGGTTACTGTAATGTGTGTGTGGCTGGTTACTGTAATGTGTGTGGCTGGTTACTGTAATGTGTGTGTGGCTGGTTACTGTAATGTGTGTGTGCGTGTGTGTGTTTTGGAGGCCAGATCAGTGTGTGTGTGTGTGTTGGTGTTTGGGGTGAAGTCCAGGGTGGCTTATGATGAGCTGATGACTGGACTGGACGCCTGGTTGCTGATTTCACTGGACGCCTGTCTGAGTACTGGACTCTATGCTGCACTGATGCTTCTATTGGACCCCACACTGATGGTTCTACTGGACCCCACATTGATGGTTCTACTGGACCCCATATTGGTGGAGTGTGGCTTTGTTTGGAAAGTGAATTTGGTTTATTATGAGTTTGCCAATGTGGATTATTCTGACGCCTGTGTGAGTACTGGGTTCTCTGCAGCGCCCATGGTTCTACTGCAGTGGTTCTTAACCTGGGGTGCGGGCACCCCCTGGGGGTGCGCCAGAGATTTCAGGGGGTGCACGGAATTTAGTTTGCGTTGAGGTTGTGACCAAAATTTAGCTTATGAACATTATAATTAGTCCAAATCAAAACCAAACTAATGCATGTTTTGGTCCCCATGTAAAGGAATTATGATATCGTTTAGTGTCTTCAGCAAGAATCATTGTAATTAATCACTTAAAATCATTTTTAGTACCTATACAAGTGTAAAAGTTTGGGGTGGGGGTGCGCGGCTTGTCTTTGGCACAGGTAAGGGGGTGCATTAAGAAAAAAAGGTTAAGAACCACTGTTCTACTGGACCCCACACTGGTGGTTCTACTGGACCCCACACTGAAGGTTCTACTGGACCCCACACTGAAGGTTCTACTGGACCCCACACTGGTGGTTCTACTGGACCCCACACTGATGGTTCTACTGGACCCCACATTGAAGGTTCTACTGGAGCCACTGACGTGTATAGTATAACTGGACTGCGGAGTTCGATAGAACTCCATTCAACGGTTTTGAAGCAACCGAGGCTGATTTACTTCCGCCCCAAAAATGCGGAAATATAATAATCACCTTGACAACGTTGAGCTACATTGCTGATAGGTCGACATCGCCGGCCAATCCACAAACAGACACTTCAAGACATGTCCCGCCCCTCCCACCCGAATATGACATGGCGTCCCCAGCAGAAATATTGAACCCGTTTTCAGCTGTGGAACTGGTCGACACAGAAACCCTTGATTGTCATAAAAACACCAACACCAGTTTAAATGGGACTGGTGATCGGTAAGTATGGCAAATGTATCATGCTATAATGAAATTATACTTTTATGAAATGATATTGAAACCTTGAAGAGCTTGTTATACCACAATAATTTTAGCTTAGCATTTTAACGTGAGCCCAGTGCGTGAGCCAGCCAAATGGCATCAGATCTAGCTTACTTCACCACGTTGTAAATGTAACCGCAATTAAAACTGGATGTTACAAACAGAACTGCACACAGAAAATAAAAGGTGTGCTTTATGTCGGCGTGTCGTTTGACATTGTCACACCTAGTTAATCATCTACGGACATTTGTAAATAACTTTCAATGTTTTGGGGCATCAAATGACGTGCAAAACAACGAAGGAAACTTTTCCGTTTGACAGAAACAATGGACGCTGAAGAAAGGCTCCTCGACGTCAAGCTGTCACCAGAAGATAGAAGACGAAGATTGCCGTGTCAAGCAGTCATCATGATAATTTTTGTTGATCTCCTCCCCCCCACCCCAGTTTTTGGCAAGATTCAGAATGAAAAGCTTCTTTCTTAGATCACACCTAGAGGTAGACGGTATGGTAAACAAACCCAATTTATCACCTTTCAGTTACTGGTATTAAAAACATAGCTGGCCTATGACAATATAACATCTAGGTGTTGTATGTGCTTCACGTTAAGATTAAAATGAAATTCTCACTCTTATGTTGTGCTTTTTTAATTTGCAAAATCATGAAGTGAACATTGTTCCCCAAGTTTCTAAGAAATGCATTACTTCAATCACATAATCTAAACCAGTGTCCAGTGACCCCCCTAAGCTTTTTGCAGACAAGCAGCCATGACCATCGTTGTTGTTCCCCCCCCCCCGTTTTCGACAAGATTCAGAATACATACATATACATTTTTAAAAACCCTTCTCTTTCTAAAGCAACATTCCTCCCCAAGCTTCCAAACAAATGCATTACTTCAAATCTTAACATTTTTTTCTGGCTTTTCTCCCCCCACAGTTTATGTTATTAATGTGTGAACCAATATTGCAAAACATTTAAGAACCAGAAAGTTGTGTGCTGTTACATTTCATTATTTATTTGGAGTTTCATAATTGTAATGTTGTGAAGATAGTCATTGACTGCAGGTGTCGCCTATGGCAGCATCAATGTTGGCCCAGTTCCTGGATGGCGTGTCCACTGGAGTGCTGTGTACATATTCAGCTGTAACAACAATGGTACAGTACATGAAATAACAGTACATTTCATACAAAAAATATAAATACAAAAAACAATGAAATTAAGGCAACATGTAGATAGTGCAAGCATACTATTACAGGTGTAGGTGTATCTTTAAAGCCATCTTACTGATATGTTTTGTTGGCTCTATGAGGATAGTTGCTTTACAGAGTCACTTTGGATAAAATGCCAGTTAAGTGTCATAAAATGTAAAATATTAAGTACCGTAACATAGATCGCCGCAGGCTGGCTCGGTCCCCCTCGTCTATGGCATCAGGCTGACCCTCTCCCTTGGTCTCGTCTATGGCATCAGGCTGGCTCGGTCCCTCTCGCTGTCGTCTATGGCATCAGGCTGGCTCGGTCCCTCTCGCTGTCGTCTATGGCATCAGGCTGGCTCGGTCCCTCTCGCTGTCGTCTATGGCATCAGGCTGGCTCGGTCCCTCTCGCTGTGTCCAATGGCAGCAGGCTGGCTCTGTCCCGTGGTGTTGTCCATTAAAAAAACAAAACAAAGTAATAATCCATAAATGCATGCACCATTACAGTTGCCAGTTAAGTGTCATAAAATGTAAAATATTAAGTACCGTAACATAGATCGCCGCAGGCTGGCTCGGTCCCCCTCGCTGTCGTCTATGGCATCAGGCTGGCTCGGTCCCCCTTGGTCTCGTCTATGGCTTCAGGCTGGCCCTCTCCCTTGGTCTCGTCTACGGCATCAGGCTGGCTCGGTCCCCCTCGCTGTGTCCTATGGCAGCAGGCTGGCCCTCTCCCTTGGTCTCGTCTATGGCAGCAGGCTGGCCCTCTCCCTTGGTCTCGTCTATGGCAGCAGGCTGGCTCTGTCCCGTGGTGTTGTCCATTAAAAAAACAAAACAAAGTAATAATCCATAAATGCATGTACCATTACATTTTTTGGTGCTACACCGAGTATGTGAGGATTTTTGCTTTACAATAGCATATACTTGTATACATAAGAACACTAGGTACCATTTGAGAAAAAAAATCAAACACAACATGAGGGGTAATACTTAACTTGCCACAGGAAATCAGAATGTGAACATGGTTAAACTCAACAGATTCATCTAACATGTGACTGTCTAACCGCGGAAAAATTGTTTTGCCCCCTATTTCAGCTAAAACTTGGGCAACAACATTTTTTGTGATTCCACAGCCACTGGGAATCTGGCCACCATTCATTCTGATCATCCTCTGAATAATCTGCTCTGTGGTTGAACAGATGACAACAACGCCCCTGGATGGTTGCTGCAGACCTCCCCGACTCTTGCGTGCTATCAGTGGATGTGAGATGTCATCTTCAGCTGTATTTAATGCACCCGAACATGCATGGCAAGATATTTTCTCATGCAGCCTCTTGACTATGAAGCCAGCGATGTAGGTGACTGCTGCCTCCTTGAACTCAGACAAGGGGTCCACGTCTGGGAGGGAGGCAGTCGCGGCTTCCGACAAATCCACTTCCACATACTCCTGGTCTTCAGTTCTTCTTGCGAGATTCGCTGTCAGTGGGGTAGCATCCAACACATCAGTGTTGTCTCTGAGGAGGCAGTTACCATTACCTGATTTCACTTGGTGACGTACAAGCAACCGCTTATAGGCCGCTTTGAACTGCCTAACATTGGGATTGTTGTTGTATCCCCCTCTAGCTCTTACAGATCCAAAAAAGAGCTCCAAGTGGTCCTGGCTAAGCCTGTACGTCAGAAGGTACCTGCAGGATGGATTGCTGCCTTCTACCAAGTCATGGTAAACGTTGAGCACACTTCTGCATGTGCCAATAAAGCCCTGGATGGATGTCTTTCTGTCGGACTTATAAATTGGCACCAACTCCCCACGTCGTAACACTTTCTAACCACGGAGAAAGTCCTCTGCCTGCTGCAAGATGCCCTCTGCACGGTCTTTTGTGCTTGGCTTCAGTGGAGCTTTGAAGCCTTTCCCAAGTGGATTCCGGCTGTTTAGGACATCGAAAGCAGAATCCACAATGCGCAAGAAACGCACAGTTGCTTCACTGCCTGCGAAGTCCTCCAATTTCAGCTCCTTGTCGCAGTACTCTATGGCAGCAGCAACACTGCTACTAAACAGCTGTACTGCCAGTTTGACCTTCATTTTCTGTTTTCTCCACTGGATATGGGCCATTTTCAGTTTATTTCCAAGCCTTAGGCCCTCTTCTTCTTGGATGGTATTCAGCGCCTCAATGTATCTCCACTCAATCTTCTGCCCATCCTCCGTGTACAGCACAAGCAGATCACCAAAAAGATTGCGGAGAATCTTAATCAAATGACAGGCATCCAGAAGTACGTGGACCCGCTGACTTGGGTCTTCTGGATGCTGAAAGTAAGGCTTCATGTGTTTGATGGTAAAATTAGCACCAAGTTTGCCAGCCATTGTGATGTTTGACCTCAAACCATCGAAGGTGATGGAAACCACCTTAATGCCAATTTCATGAAGCCTGCTTAAGCTTTCTCGCACAATATTTGCCTTGTCGTCAGCATTCACAGAATCAATGAGAAAGTATGCTATGGGAATTTTCCAAGTCTCATTGAGGGCAATGACCATAACAACTAAGGCCTCCCTTGCAACGGTGCTTTTATGCTCGCCACCTCCGAGGTCCACATAACCTTGGACTTGGCCCCCTGCTAACTCTGTCATTCTATGAATGTACATCTCATCCAGGGTCAAAGCACACACAGTGGCTCTCCCTTCTGCTTTGCTGGTTTCCACATGTCCCTTCAAAGCAGTAAAAGAGGCAACTGTGAAACCTGGATCAGCTGACACACTGCTGTACCACACACGAATGGTATCCCTATGAGGCAGAAAGTTCTTAAATTTCTGCCTGACGTACTCATATGCTTTAGGGGAATAGAAATGCAATGTAGTGGCAAACTGCCTCAATTCCTCTGAATATTTGGCAGGTCTTCTACCCCTCATCATCATATGCAGAATGTCTTTGGGTATCCCATTGACTTGTTCGAGGAGGGCGGCGCCATTATCTGAAATCAACTGCTCTTGTTTGAGCTCTGCAGTCAACTCTTTAAGAGAGGTGATTCTTTTCTTAAGCCGCCTGGTTGTCTGCTTCTCCAATTTCATCCTCTTCTGGTATTTCTCCACAATTGCTAGTAGTGTATCATTTTTACGCTTTAATGTACGTGGAGGATTACAACTGTAGCTATGCTCTTCTACGATTTGTCTACCCTGTCCACCATGTACCTCAGCCATTTCTACTACAGCTGCTGTGACAGAAGGTAAAGAAACAGGAACACTTACCTCGGTAACATCTGCCACAGCAGCAGCACTTACCTTCGATGTTCTCACCCTGGCAGGTTTCTTTTGAAGGTGCACAGGAAAGGAGAACAGAGTAGGTACCGCCGTGGTCTTTAGACGGCACCGCTCTCCCTGGATGGTGAAGGCATCTTCCTCAAAATGCACGCTGCACAGACGAGAGGATGAGCTGGGCTTCCAGTCCTGTCGTCGGATGTTAACAATCCACTGCCTCCTCCTCTCCGCATCCTGCTCACCTGGAAAACTGGGTTGACAGGCATATTAATAAATTTCAGTGTGTGTGTGTGTATACTATACATACACTGTACATGAGGAAGATCACAATTCCCATAGAAATACAATTATATATTGCCAGATACAGAATAACAATAACCATTGTTATGTAAATGCCATATGGGACCTGTACTACAAAGCTGGTTCAGACAAAGTTAACGTTAAACCAGGAGGCCTGTATTACATGATTTAACTCTTAACTTAACCTTAACTTATCCTGACCCTGCTTCGTAGTTAAGGCCCATGTAATTGGCTGATTATTGTTGCGAACCATGTGAAACATGTAACTGGGGACATCTACTGGTAAAACATGACATCACAGTAAATATGTAGCTACAAAAAAAAAAAAACTAAGCTGCGGACAGAGCGAGGAGGCTCGCGTTGCTGAGGTAAATTAATTTTCCTGCGCAGTCCACTAATTTGATCCACAGTGGCATACATTACGTTTTTGAACATAATTGGAAATCAAAACTGGTAACGTACCGCACATGCTCCATAAAAAAATATATCATACACCAAGACAAAGAGAATATTACATTAATTAAGCTTAGATCTATACGCCGCAGCTGTACTCAGGTAAAAATCACAGCGTGTCATTTGCAATGGTCATCGCAAGTCACGCTCTGAGGTAAAATATGGATAGGTGGCTGACAATCAAAGTGTAGCCGTTGAAAGGCAACATGTGACGTTAAAAAACAACAAGCAATGATGGCTACATGTTTCAAAAGGCGTAACAAATTCTGGTAATTTATAAAGAAAGAGAAGCAGATAAATTAAGGGTGTCGCTGAGGAAATGTATTTCACTGAATGAGCGGTGACTTCCACTGCAACAGCAACGCGACATATACAGCGACATAACGCAGCAAAATAACACCGGGTGCTCACGATGACATTTTACAGTCGATGACATCCCAATAACATTTAAGATGTTTCCAAACGGGCAGCTGTCAAAAAACACTTTGACATGTACTGAGGAAACTAGCTAGGCTACATGAAAAGCTAGCATTACTGTAACGTCAGGGATATGCTTAACATTATCAAACCTCTGCCGTATCAAACGACTATCACCTTCGATTTAAAAGTCACAAAACTGTATCTGAAACAATTGTCTGTCATATCGTGACAATGGATGTGGCTACTGATGCCAAACTACCTCAGACATCAATATCCTTGTCAAACAACCACGTCAAAAGTTTAACTTTACTTACCAGAAAAGCTTCACAGAGCTCCCGGCAGACAGCCGATTAGTACATCCAACTGCACAACAAGAAGAAGGCATGACTAGAAAACAAATACGAAATGATCACGAAGACAAATTGTCTGAAGAGGATCCTTGCTCCTGAAGTTGACGAAAGACAGCCGCTAATGATGATGATAACAGCTGACAGTGACAGGTCAGTGTTACCAAAAGCGGGAGATCAGGGTTCCTTGGAGATGAGACCCTAGCAACTATTCATTGCGAACGGCTGTCAATCAAATAATAATTCTAAAGAATCGCAACTGTCAATCAACCCTAATAATAATGCTCATTGGTCATTTAAATAATTTTAATAGCTTTCTTAAATAAAGGGTCAGCCCGAAAAAAATATCTGGGTTGTTTGGGAGGGAGGGGAGACTACCGTTTTAACGAAACAGGGCCGACTCGGCAAGAATTGCCTAGGAACTATATGGCTTCAAGTCCACCATAGAGATCAATGGAAAAAGGCGCTCTACTTCCTTCTTCCGCCCAAAAATCGTCCCATGTCCCGCCCCCAGCCGTTGCTTCACAACACATCGAACATCCGCAGTCCAGTTATAGTATACACGTCAGTGACTGGACCCCACACTGGTGGTTCTACTGGACCCCACACTGGTGGTTCTACTGGACCCCACACTGATGGTTCTACTGGACCCCACATTGAAGGTTCTATTGGACCACAAAATGATTCTGACACTGATGGGTCTAGAGAGTTCCATACTGGTGGCTGTTGCCGTGGTGCTGATGGTTCTACTGGATCCCACACTTCTTCTTCTTGTTAGATCTTTTTGACAAAAAATGCAAAGTATTATTAGTTATATGGATTGGAATGGTTCCCTTTAAGACCCCCAGCCCCAGCCCCAACCACCCCCCCCCCCCCATCCCACCCTCAACTGTACACCACCCACCCCACATGAACATTAGCATACAGCAAACAGCAAACGTACGTATATACGTATATACATCACATACAAGTTATGGAAGGAAGAAGAGAGGGTCAATTGCACTGATCATTTAAAAATAATCACATATATAATGTTGTAAACTGCTGTATAAACTGCTATCTGGTGTGTAAACAGGTTTATAAATAATCACATAAATAACTTAGTAAACTGCTGTATAAACTGCTATCTGGTGTGTAAACAGGTTTAAAAATAATTAAATAAATAACTTAGTAAACTGCTATATAAACTGCTATCTGGTGTGTAAACAGGTTTAAAAATAATTAAATAAATAACTTAGTAAACTGCTGTATAAACTGCTATACGGTGTGTAAACTGGTTTAAACATGATTACATTTATAATGTTGTAAACTGCTGTATAAACTGCTATATGGTGTGTAAACAGGTTTAAAATAATTACATATATAACTTAGTAAACTGCTTTATAAACTGCTATCTGGTGTGTAAACAGGTTTAAAAATAATTACATAAATAACTTAGTAAACTGCTGTATAAGCTGCTATCTGGTGTGTAATCAGGTGGTTCTAGTGGGTTCTGTGGTTGGACTAGAGTTCCGGCTGGCAGTTGGCTGGTTCTGCAATGTGGGGCGAAGGACCAGATAAGCAAAGTGTATTAGGCAGCAGGCTGGCTGCTAACTGAAGATGTTTTGGGAGGGAGTGTGAAGCAGATGCTTCAGTGATTTCATACTGATGTGGGTAGTTTACAAATGATAGGACTATGTGTCTATACACATCACTATTGATCAGGCCACAATACAACTAAACAGTAAGCTGTAACATCAGTCTTAACTCTTAACAGTCATCTGTGTTGTGGTGTGGTGTGGTGTGTTGTGGGGAGGAGCTAAAGGATGCTGGGATAGCTACTCACACCGCAGACGGTGTCGTCACTTCTGAGTCAGCAGCTCTGCAGCTCAGAGTCAGCTTCCACTTCGACAAATAACCATAGGGACCCTCCCATGTGATCTCCATCCTGCGGAACCCCATCATGACACTGTCAGTCTGTACAACTCTCAACCTCGCTAGCAATATAACATGTGACTAGTACAACTCTCCATCTCTATAGTAATATAACATGTGACTAGTACAACTCTCCATCTCTATAGTAATATAACATGTGACTAGTACAACTCTCCATCTCTATAGTAATATAACATGTGACTAGTACAACTCTCCATCTCTCTAGTAATATAATATGTGACTAGTACAACTCTCCATCTCTCTAGTAATATAATATGTGACTAGTACAACTCTCCATCTCTCTAATAATATAATATGTGATAGCCACTATAAAGCAGGCTGCAAGTAGGCCTAGTTTTCATTTATCTGACGCTTTTATTCAGAGCAACTTACATTTACTATTTTTCAGGTAGGCAGCGGGCCAAGAATCATAGCTCATCTAGAAAACGAGTTTCGTTGTGACCGTTTAGTGGCAACTTAAAAACATGTTTTCTTGATCAATTTGGGGATGCTGAATCCAAATCTGCCTGTTGCCACGGCGTCAGCCTGCACGCTTGGCCACCACAGGGGGCGCTATATTCATTTTTGCTTATTTATGGGTAGAAAAAGAGTTTTAAAGTTTTCTTTCCTGTTCAGTTATAACATTTTAGAGATTGCTTTGTAACAACATTTTCCATGAAACTGAAGACTTGGTGTGTGTGTGTGTGTGTGTGTGGGCGGGGTGGGGGTGGGGGGGTGCGCTGCAGGGGGCTAGTTCAAACTGACTTAAAATGCTGGTTTTGGACCGTTTCTTTACTTCAAGCCATGTTTTTCTCTAAACATGACAGCTAATTGGTTAAATTATCGAACAACATACGTATATATTACAATTTAGACTCAAGATGAAAGAAAATACCAAAATATGACACATAGGCTGTGGACCAGAAATCATAACTCATCTGGAAAATTAGGTTTTTGTGACCTCTTAGTGGCAACTTAAAAACATGTGTACTTGGTCAATTTGGGGGTGCTGAATCCAAATCTGTCTGTTGCCAGGGCATAAACCTGCTCCCTTGGCCACCACAGGGGGCGCTACTTTGGTTTTTGCTCATTTATATACCAGTAAGTGCACGTATAGATTCGGCACAAATGTTCATTAGTGTGCACTCTTTAAAAAAAATGGCCTTGGCCGCGCAGAAAATCCAAGCTGGCGGCCATATTTTAAGACGGCCTCTGCACTTATAATGAGGCCACGAATAGCTTTAATTATGATAGCATGATATACAATGTTATCTACAATCCACTTTTGAAAGAAGAGCATTGTCCATTGATAAAATCCAGATGGCCACCGTTTTTAATATGGCCACCCTCTCCACTTATAAATAAGGCAAAGAATCGTTCACTTAGTGATGCAAACATGGAATTTGGCACAAACGTTCTATAGAATACACCCTTTTAAAAAGTGTGATGGCCACCAAAAGAATCCAAAGTGACCACCATTTTTCAAGATGGCCACCCACCTCAGAAGACCAAGAACTGTTCACATAATGAAATTTTGGCATGCAATTTCGCACCCTTGTTCATTAGAATATACTCTTTGAAACAACGACATTGTTCACAAGAAAATCCTAGATGTTTGACACGTTTCAAGATGCTATCCTCTCCACCAACAATTACTAATGCTAACTAACATATATGCAATTACTTCAATGAAATCAACAAATTACTGAAGAACAATACTGCATAAGCTTACATGATACAGTCTGAAAAGGATATGTGATTTCTTATTCAAAAACATGATTCACAAATACTAAAACTGCACAGTATAATGTCAAAATCTTGACAGGACTGAAGTAAAAGGATTAAGCAGATCTAGACTATGCATATAAGACCAAGCCTGAGGCATGTGCACCTGCCACACTTAGCAAACTTTAACTACTCTTTGCAATGGCTGCCCCGTTCCTTCTTTGCCAATCTTCTCCCATCAGTTGGATTTCATTTCTTTGAGTTCTGGTTGGCATATGCTTCAAAACCCACAGGCACTCTGATTGATTTGTTGCATATTATGTAGTGTGTTGTATGTCTTCACATGGCGTTTCTGCACAATAATTAATGTTAATGTCTCGCATCACTCATACAATCTCTCATTCCACTACTTTCCTTTATCATTGGTTTTGAAGGCTGTGACCATGTCACAGCATGTAAAAGCATGGCAGAACAGCATGTATTAGGCCTTCTCTTGTCCAATTGTGTTGTAAAGTTTGTGGATGAAAATGAATTGTAGGCTCTGGGTTTGGCCACACATCAGCCTTAAATGTTGCACATCTAGACTTGAATGGAGAAAATTGCCATTGGTATAATTTGGCTGGGAAAAGTAAGAAAAGGTCGCACCATGCATTAACTTTCTTTTATTATTACACAGACGTGGTTCGGCGATCTGCCTTATCATAATTTGGCGTGGGAAAAGATGTGGCTATTGACTTCCTCCTAGGACCATGTAGGCCTATCTCATTCAGAGAGAGTTTTGGTTGTACCAAGTCTGATGCAGATGGCAAAAGATATACAGCTCAGAACTTAGGAAAATCTCAACATCATCAAAGTTGACTTGGTCAAAGATATCAAACACAATCAATTCTATCGGAGATGTAGGATGACTTGGCCCAAATGGAAGGACTGTAAATGCAGTGTAGTTAACAACTTGTCAACTTGTCAACTTGGGTAACAACACCTTTGCCAGTTTTCTCAGTGGCATTTAAAAGCCACCAATGCATCAAAGCACCAATCAGTAGTCGGTACACTCCACTTGACTTGTCCGAGGATGGGAAATGTGCCAGTTCAAAAGTTTTTTGGAATATATCTGCTGATAAGGCCAAGACTAGTTCGAAAATCCAGCTGACTGGGGATAGGAAAATAATTGAAATTGTTCTGGGTAATTGGGTCTCCCATTACAGAGAGTAGAGAATGGCTCAGGCTTTGGTCAGACTGTATGATAGGATAGTGATCAAACATTTTTTTCCTTAAAATAATTGTACTGTAAATCAGTTAATATAGGCTAAGGAGTCATTGGTGGAAGGTGGCCATCTTGGAATTCCCTGAGGCCAGCACCCTTTTTTCAAAGAGTGGATTCTGATGAACATTTTGTGCCAAATTGCATGCTTGCATCATTAAGTGAACTATTCCAGGCCTTTTTTTTTTTTTTTACAAGTGGAGAGGATGGCCATGTTGAAAAATTGTGACCACCTTGGATTTATATTTTTATATTTGCATAATTATCATAATTATAAATCATAATAATACTATACAACTAATAATAGAGTCTTACTTAAAATGTTGAGAATTTTGTCTTTTTCAATTTTGTGAAAACCTTTGGACCATAATTGGCAATTAGGCCTACTGTATTCTACCTTGTGTCTATAAGTCTTGAGTGAAACAGTCATGCAAAGGCAAAAGACAGTAACTAAGTTGTGATTATGTGTTTTGTGTTCATAATCAGCCATGATCTGCTAATTATCATTCATGTCGGGCAATGAATGTTGAATTAACAATTAACGGTTTACGTTTGTCACCACACAATTTCCTTATTTTACAAGACCTCAACAAACCATTCACAAAGTAGACCATGTTTAATACAATCTACACATCAACTTCACCACTTTTTCCTATATGGAATTAACAGTAGCTGCAGTGCATTTCAAGCAGTTCAATCGCCTACCAAATGGTGGCGCTATGCTTGACTGCCATTTCACTCATAGGCCATGTTTAATAGAATCTACACACATCAACTTCACCACTTTTTCCTATATGGAATAAACAGTAGCTGCAGTGCATTTCAAGCAGTTCAATTACCTACCACATGGTGGCGCTATGCCTGACTGCCATTACACCCATAAAGAAATAGTGATAGGCATAATACACACTTATATGTGAAGTTTTGCTCTTGTGGATCACTTCAAATTTATTTGATGACACTTTTCTTGTTGAAGAGGTCAATTTTAATTACATTCCTACATTACCAAAAATCGCTATTTCAACCTTTGTTTTAAATATGAATGTGCAACTTTTGGCGATGGCAACACTTAGAATATTGATTTATGCACTCTGATGGATATATATGAGCAAAAACCAAGTTGCCACCTGATCACTCCGACGAACTTGCAAGATAAGATTTCTGGCCCACCGCCTAAGGGTATTGGTTACAGTCCCTGAGCAATTATGTGCAATTAGATTAGGTGCCTTGCTCAAGGGCACTTCAGTCATGGATGCAGGTGTAGGGAGAGGTCAGGTGGGATTTGAACCTACAACCACTAACTCTCTAACAGTTAGGCCATGGCTGCCCCAGTTAGTCATAGATCTGGTTAGTCTATATAATGTTACTAGTAAGGGGGCATATTGAGTTAATTATAGATCTATATAATATGTGACTAGTAAGTGGGCCCAGCAGCATATTGAGTTAGTCTATATGTGACTAGTAAGTGGGCCCAGCAGCATATTGAGTTAGTCTATATGTGACTAGAATAAGTAGGCCCAGCAGCATATAGAGTTAGTCCATATGTGACTATCCACTAGCCCCTGGCAGTGGCCTCCCCTGGGTGGTCGTCGGTCTCTGTAGCGTTTTGGAGAGCGCACACATCCAGATTAAACAGGTGCCGGACTTAAACACGATTACACATGAAAAGAAGGAAGGTCCGCACACTGTTGCTGCTCCAGGGCATTCACACTCAACAGGGCATTGCGCCCACCCCTTCCTTCAAGAACTGCCATGTTACACAAACTCACATACACCTGACGAAGACCAGACTGCATGGTTGAAACGTTGTGTTAACAAACCTGGAGCAGCAACAGTGTGCGGACCTTCCTTCTTTTCATGTGTGGTCGTCGGTCTCTGCCTGAGATTTCTTCCTAATTAAAGGGGTTTCAGATTACAGAGGCCCCCTACCACAAGTCTCAAATCAAATTAAATTTCCTCACCCCTTTTGCCACCACCACACACACACACACACACACGCACACACACACACACACACACACACACACACACACACACACACACACACACACACGCACACACACACACACACCAGAAAAATCCATCTTTGTATAAAGTCTACAGTAGTGATGAACTCACTGACAAGGCACACATGCGCATGTGTGTGTGTGTGTGTGTGTGTGTGTGTGTGTGTGTGTGTGTGTGTGTGTGTGTGTGTGTGTGTGTGTGTGTGTGTGTGTGTGTGTGTGTGTGTGTGTGTGTGTGTGTGTGTGTGTGTGTGTGTGTGTTGGGGCTAAAACCTAAAGAGGAAGAGAGAATGTGTGAATGAGAGAATCAAAGTTGTTGGCATGAAGTCTCCAGTGGTGATGAACTCACTGATAGTGTGGGTCACTCTGCAGAGCAGTCAGCGGCTCAGCAACAGATTTATCCTCTATGATGACATCAGTCAGGTCCAGCTGTGTGAGACGTGAGGAGCGTGATGTTAGGGCAGACGCCAGATAGGAGACACTCTTATCTGACAGCTCACAGGACCCCTCCAGCCTGGAAGACACATCAGGATACAGTTAGACAACCTGAACACTACACACACACCTGGACAGTACTGCAGCCTGGAAGAGACATCAGGATACAGTTAGACAACCTGCACATCAACACTACACACACACACACACACACACACACACACACACACACACACACACACACACACACACACACACACACACACACACACACACACACACACACACACAGTGAAGCAATGCTTACTGTAGCTTCTCCAGTTTGCAGTTTTCATGACAAACAGCAGAACATAAAATGTCCACTGCTGAGGCCTGCAGGTGATGTATCCCCCCCTGTATCAGCTGCAGCTGTGTGAGACGTGATGTGTGTGATGTCAGGGCAGAGGCCAGATAGGAGCAGCTCTTATCTGACAGGAGACACCTCTCCAGCCTGGAAGAGACATCAGGATACAGTTAGACAACCTCAACACTACACACACACCTGGACAGTACTGCAGCCTGGGAGAGACATCAGGATACAGTTAGACAACCTGCACATCAACACTAGAAACACACACACACAAATAAGTTGCAACAAGAATACAAACAGTGTGAGATTGACGATGAGTAAGTTCTTAATACGGTGGAATGCTGTGTGTGTGTGTGTGTGTGTGTGTGTGTGTGTGTGTGTGTGTGTGTGTGTGTGTGTGTGTGTGTGTGTGTGTGTGTGTGTGTGTGAATAACTCCTCCATTGTGAGTGTGATCTCCTGGACGGTGAACACTTTACAGTAGTCAAGGCAGGTGGAGAGGGTAAACACACACACACACACACACACACACACACACACACACACACACACACACACACACACACACACACACACACACACACTGAAGTGATGCTTACTGTAGCTTCTCCAGTTTGCAGTTTTGATGACAAACAGCAGAACATAAAGTGTCCACTGCTGAGGCCTGCAGGGGATATCCCCACTGCTGTGTCAGCTGCAGCTGTGTGAGACGTGATGTGTGTGATGTCAGGGCAGAGGCCAGATAGGTGCAGCTCTCATCTGACAGGGGACACTCCTCCAGCCTGGAAGAGACATCAGGATACAGTTAGACAACCTCAACACTACACACACACCTGGACAGTACTGCAGCCTGGGAGAGACACCACGTTACAGTTAGACAACCTGCACATCAACACTAGACACACACACACACACAAATAAATTGCAACAAGAATACAAACAGTGTGAGATTGATGATGAGTAAGTTCCCAGGTGAAAAACCCATATACTTAAAGTGTACTTTTTTGACCGTACTTAGTACAAAGTGTACTATTTTCAGCGATTTAAAGTGCGCTTCATTGCACTATTAGTGCGCTGAAGCACTACTAAAGCAGTACTTCAGCACACTTGCAGCACACTGAGGATGCTAAATTGGCACCGCTTTTGGACAACTTTAAGTGCACTACAGGCATACTTTTGAAAGTATGCTCCAAACACGCTTTTCATGCATTCGTATGGCATTAATAGTGTGCTTGAGTACACTTCTATAACATTCTATTGTTACTAGAAGTTCAATAAAAGTATATTAACTTCATGCTTCTTTGGACTACATTGGAACATTTTAAGTCGGTAAAAGGTATATCATATTAAGTATTGTAAATATATAACAGGTATGCTTGAAGTATATTTACAGTACACTCCCAAGTACATGAAATAATATAAATGTAATACTACAATCCATGCTGGTCCTCAGAGCTTGTACATTACACACAGGCAAATGTCATAGTAGTGTTACAGTATGCATGCCTAGCACAACTGACATTTACAATCATTGCATTGTTACAGAGATTTCAGATACATATTTCACTTTATTTCAATCTTGTTCCACCTTCCTGCATGTGATCACTTGAGTTGATCACTAATGATGACATTCTATTCTTTGTTTGAACAACTAGTCCCAACTTACCTCCCACCATGATAGCATAGGAAGTGTGAGCCTATATATACCAGAACATATACGTGACCATCATAATGACGGTGGGAACATGGTCATTTTTTGTGTACCACTTTAAAATTTTAAAACTCCTACAATAAACACAGAATATAACAATGAGTAAGATTTTCATGCAAACCAAAAATATTCCTTCAGGATAAATGGCTTTCTGTTTGAGAAATTTAGCTCCAAGAAGTGCATTGCATGATGGGACATGTATGATGGTGCATGATGGGTAAATGCACTTTGTGTAAGCACACTTTGAAGATATTTGGGTGAAGTACAATCATGGTGCACTTAGAAAAAGTGTACTTGCAATATGTTAAAGCGATTTACTTTAAAGCGCACTATAGAAAATCACACTTCGAAGACATTTGGGTGAAGTGTAATCATATTGTACTTTAAAAAAGTACAATTGCAATATGTTATTAAAAAATATACTTTTAGTAAGTTCACTATTAGAACACTATTAGTATATTCCTCTAAATACACTTTAGCCAAACATCTTTGAAGTCCACTTGAAGTATGGTTCGCTAAGTGTACTTTCTTTGAGAGCAACTTAATTACATCTAATTTTAAGTACACTTTAAATAAGCATATTGTAAACATACTTTTTCTTAGCACAAAAAGCACGAGTGCACTTTTAACATGCTAAGTACACTTCAGTCATGCTTTTATTGTACTAAATTGAACCACTTTTTCACCTGGGTTCTTAATATGGTGGAATGCTGTGTGTGTGTGTGTGTGTGTGTGTGTGTGTGTGTGTGTGTGTGTGTGTGTGTGTGTGTACGTGTTGCTCTGTGTGTGTTTGGGAATAACTCCTCCATTGTGAGTGTGAACTCCAGGACAGTGAACACTCAAGAGTAGTCAAGGCAGGTGGGGAGGGTCCTAACGCACGCACGCACGCACGCACGCACGCACACGCACACACACACACAGAGAGAGAGAGAGAGAGAGAGAGAGAGAGAGAGAGAGAGAGAGAGAGAGAGAGAGAGAGAGAGAGAGAGAGAGAGAGAGAGAGAGAGAGAGCAGAGACACACACACAAACAGACAGTGACGTGATGCTTACTGTAGCTTCTCCAGTTTGCAGTTCTGATGACAAACAGCAGAACATAAAATGTCCACTGCTGAGGCCTGCAGGGGATATCTCCCCGGGTCATGTGACAGCTGCAGCTGTGTGAGACGTGATGTGTGTGATGTCAGGGCAGAGGCCAGATAGGAGACGCTCTCATCTGACAGGACACAGTCACCCAGCCTGGAAGAGACATCAGGTTACAGTTAGACAACCTGCACATTAACACTAGAAACACACACACACACACCCACACGCATGCGCGCGCACACACACACACACACACACACACACACACACACACACACACACACACACACACACACACACACACACACAGACACAGACACAGACAGACACACACACACACACACACACACACAAAAGTTGCAACAAGAATACAAACAGTGTGAGATTGACAATGAGTAAGTTCTTAATACGGTGGAATGCTGTGTGTGTGTGTGTGTGTGTGTGTGTGTGTGTGTGTGTGTGTGTGTGTGTGTGTGTGTGTGTGTGTGTGTGTGTGTGTGTGTGTGTGTGTGTGTGTGTGTGTGTGTGTGTGTGTGTGTGTGAGTGTGTTTGGGGAATAACACTTCCATTGTGAGTGTGATCTCCTGGACAGTGAACACTCTACAGTAGGGTCATTCCACGCCAAATCTCCGAATCATCCCGCACGACCATCTCAGAATTGGCAGAAAAAATCAAGGAGGTTCACAAACGTCCCAATAGGAAAAGTGCAAAATTATAGCTCTCAACTCCTCATAGTTTTGTCATTAAAAATGTTTTTGTCAGGTACCCCCCTGACTTGTTTTGAACAGAGTTCTCAGAGAGCCCACTTTCAGATTGCCGTATCTAAAAAACTACTTTAAGTAGGTCCTTACAAATTTCAAGGGGTAACATTTGGAACATGTACTTGTGGAATGTGGATGTTTACATATCCTCTTGTCATTTACCACCGTTTTCTGGGGACTTAAACTTGCTTGAAAAATTGTCACCTTTGAATTTGTGGGCATCTTTGAAGGACTGTGGTAAGCGCAGTTTTAAAGAGAGCGTTTTGATATGGACAATGTATGTTCCTGACCATTCTCTGCATGTTGTGTTGAAAGACTGATCTTCTGCGATGAACAGTTTAGAAGATATGAAGTCTTTAAAATGGAAAAACTGAAACTTGGTGCCATCTTTGCCATGTTATAAAAAAAATGTCACGACTCACCACCGTATTATCAACAGTTTTGGAAAGATTAGATGTCTGTTCTTAACATATCCAAAAACTGGGATGTAATGGTATTCTGCCTCATTTGGTCACAATGATTTTTAAAAAAATCCACTGTTGTGTGACTTCCACAGCTCCTATGACAAACTGATATTAGTGGCATTATCGCCATGTTATACAACAAAAATGACAGAACTCACCACTATGACATTTACAGTTTGACTATGACATTTATAGATAGACTCAATATCTGTTTTTAACATATTAAAAAACTGGGGTGGTGTTCTGTCTCATTTGTTAAGAATGGATTTGTAAAAACGGCTGTGTGACATCTGCAGTTCGCTGCTCTATTGAGGTGGGGCCCCTACGCTGGTCTTTGCAGGCTACATGGGGGACCTATCTACCGTTATTTGCCATGAGGCCCTATGTGCAATTGTTACGCCACTGTGAATGCCTTGAGCAATTTGAGTAAGACATTTTTGATACAAGATATTTGACTTGAGGGTCATTCCACGCCAAATCTCCGAATCATCCCGCACAACCATCTCAGATTTGGCAGAAAAAAATCAAGGAGGTTCACAAACGTCCCAATAGGAAAAGTGCAAAATTGTAGCCCTCAACTCCTCATAGTTTTGTCATTAAAAATGCTTTTGTCAGGTACCCCCCTGACTTGTTTGGAACAAACTTCTCAGAGAGCCCACTTTCAGATTGCCGTATCTAAAAAACTGCTTTAAGTAGGTCCTTACAAATTTCAAGGGGTAACATTTGGAACATTTACTTGTGAAATGTGGATTTTCACACATCCTCTCGTCATTTACCACCGTTTTCTGGGGGTTTAAAGTTACTTGAAAAATGATCACCTTTGAATTTGTGGGCATCTTTGAAGGACTGTGGTAAGCGCAGTTTTAAAGACAGAGGTTTGATATGGACAATGTATGTTCCCAACCATTCTGTGCATGTTGTGTTGAAAGACTGATCTTCTGCGATGAACAGTTTAGAAAATATGAAGTCTTTAAAATGGAAAAACTGAAACTTGGTGCCATCTTTGCCATGTTATTTTTAAAAAAATGTCACGACTCACCACCATATTATCAACAGTTTTGGAAAGATTAGATGTCTGTTCTTAACATTTAGAAAGACTCAATGTCTGTTTTTAACATATCGTCGGCTTGCTACCAAAACCGCCTAAGTCCGATTTTGGGGTTTTCGGAAAACAGGGAAAAACTAGGCGCCAAAGGGGGCGCCAAACATCAGTGGCGGTTCTAGGAAATCTGAGACCCTGGGCAAAGAGCAATTGTGAGTCCCCCCTAATAATTTTGGTCAAAGTAGTTTTTTTGCAGAACTTTACTCCCCTACCACATCTGCATCATCCTGTCATCCTGTCATCCTGTCTGTGTCATTGGTCCACTACAAACAGTACCTGTCTAAGATGTTAATTTATTTTCTTTATTTATTTTGAGTGAAGCTGCAAGTCTAACATGAAATGGCTCCTAAGGAAAACAAAACACTTTAAAATATATATATTTGATGCAGTACAACAAGAACAATGCACTGCACATTATTTTGATAGCTACACTATTCTTTTTTATTTTTATTCCAAACTTTAATCCTGAATGACAAAAGACCAATTAAGGTCGGCGTCTGTGCCTGCGCCTGCACTTAACACCCCGTGTATTGCTTGGTGCGTGCACTCCCAAAAAGTAGTAATCACTCGAGATAATGGAAAAAAACTTAAATCCTGGAAATGGTGAATAATTGAAATATTTTTGTAGGTGTTGTAACAATTTAGCATGCTGGTAAATCTCATGTCTACCAACAGATTTCCACAGATTTCCAGAGTGTGCCAGAGCAATTGCCACAGTGTTAATACACTCGCTTCTCATATCAGGACAGATCCAGATTGCAGTGCCACTCAGAGTAAGCTATGCAGTGGCCTCCAATCTCCATGTTGAGGTCCCATCAGTCATGGAGGAGGATGAAGGGGTGGGGCACTTCTTTTGGTCCTTGTACCTCCTCACAAACTGTCTCCTCCTTGTTTATCATCTTTGATTAACTTCTGCTATTTTCCATGCTCATAGAACTGCCCCACCCTCCCAACCTTGCCCATGACCGAGGTAACCTGGTCATAGAACTGTGCCCCGCCCAATTCAACACCATGACCGTGGCATTCAGGATATGGTATAGAACCACTACAGGATCCTTTATACATTTGTAGATGGTCATCCTACTGCGTATGCTATCATGTATTATACTAATGACATCAACCCAATGTTGTTCAAATATACATTATAAAATATTAAATAAAAGTATGAAATAACATATTGTCGTAAGAGTATGTAGTCCTTAGCAGCCTTCTATAAATCTGTGATAACATCAAATAAAGCACATAATTAAGAATTGCTCAATTCGTTCTAAGACTACAATCATAAATTAATGTAAGGTTACAACCATTGTGTGGTAACAAGATTATCTCAGACAGATGTCTAAGGATGGAGTTTTGAAACATGGCCATTGTCTTTGAAGAGAGAGAGAGAGAGAGAGAGAGAGAGAGAGAGAGAGAGAGAGAGAGAGAGAGAGAGAGAGAGAGAGAGAGAGAGAGAGAGAGAGAGAGAGAGAGAGAACTCTTAACAGATGTAAATAAACTGTTTCTTGCATCAAAAATGGCTAAGTCAAGTTACCCAAGTCATTCACATTGGCAGAACAATTGTGCACAGGGCCCCAGGATGAATAGATAGGGCCCCCATATCACCTGCCAAGATCATAATAGGGCCCCTACCCCTGCCACCTGCAGGAGGGCCCTAGGCCTACAGGCAAATGCCCTCCTTGTCCTCCCTATAGCTACGTCCCTGGTCATTCATTTTCTCATAGGCAGTGTGTGACTTTATACATACAGATATTTGACTCTGGTGACTGTTGTGATTGATCAATAACCCTGGGAGAAAGGCAGGGTGATGCAGCTGTGGTAGGGGAGTAAGTTTATGCAAACATCTCATTTCGACCAAATTCGGACTTAGGCGGTTTTGGTAGCAAACCGACTATATCCAAAAACTGGGGTGGTGCTCTGTCTCATGTTTTAAAAATGGACTTGTAAAAACGACTGTGTGACATCTGCAGCTTGCTGCTCTATTGAGGTGGGGCCCCTGCTCTGATCTTTGCAGGCTACATGGGGGCCCTATCTACCAGTATTTGCCATAAGGCCCTATGTGCAATTGTTCCGCCACTGTGAATGACTTGAGCAATTTGAGTCAGACATTTTTGATACAAGATATTTGACTTGAGCATTTTCGACACTCTCAATATAATACGGCAAAAAAGTAAAAGAGGCTGTTGAGGTTTTTTTTCAGCTTTTTCTGTAACTACATTTCAGTAAATCAAAGGTTAAAGACGTGTGTAAACTTCATCTTTAGGCACTGAAAACCAAATACCGGAATAAAGTGATGAAATGTTGAATCACTGAAACATCCCCGTAGATCTTGAAACAAGTACATCCTGACTATCACCACATCTCAATGCTTTTTATTACAATTCATAACAATCTTTAATAACTTGTCTACCAACTTTGATGCAGTTCTGAGACTTACTGTGGATTATGTAGGATTGTTTATGAGATATTACCTTTTATCATGTGATTATTCTTTTAACATTTGATTTGTGTATCACTCCGTGTATACAAGTATGTGAATTTATGCAAACTCATCAGGAACGACGTAGAACAGCAAACATTAATGCTTGCATTGTTCAGCTCTGTGACAGAATTGATCCCTGATAAGCATTCAGTAAGTATTGCAGTGGTCTAGCACCATACTCAGGGTAGCTCAGTCATGGTGATTGGAGGGGCAGGACAGCTGTTTAGTCAGGTTACCTCCTTACGAACAGTCTCCTCCTTTTGTATCATCACTGTTTTTTTCTCTTCTCCATGATAATAAAAGTGTCCCACCCCCCAAAAAAACCATGACAAAGGTGACCTGTTCATAGAACTTGGCCCCGCCCCAGTCCTCACCATGACCGAGCAACCTAGCGCATTTTATTGGTTCATGGCAAAGGTCTACATGTGTTGGTATGAGATTATCACTTCAATAAACAGATAAAACTTACATCAGTATGTCTTGAAAATATGAAGCCGGTGAAAGTGAAATAATTAACTCTTTGTCCTGCAACGAAAGATTTGGTAAAGGTGTGGGAAAATGGGCCTCCATTTCACATGCGACAGCGAACTGGTCAGTTTGTAACAATGCAACACCCCCTACTCGTAAACTCCACCCAACACTTTTTACACACGCCTCTTCAAAAAACGTCCACACCCACCCACATGTATTTAATTGTATTGTCGGTCACATGATGTGACACGTCCTCAACCTGAACAATAAATTGAGGATGGCTGTTTCAAGCATAGATTAACTTATAAGGGAAACCAAAGCACTTGGAAATGAATTGCTTGATGCAGCACAGCAATAATACATTGCATACGACTGTGACAGTTTTACCATGTTGTTGTTTTTATTAGTAGGCTATTTAAGCAAAGATGAAATTGTGCATGAGTCTAAAACCTTGTAATATTTTTGTTTGCAGCGAGAAGCCTAATCTTTATCATTCCTTCATTCAATAACTGCATATTATATTTCTCAAATTAGTGTGATACTTGTTTGATTGCCTTTTATATTTTGATACCATCCCAGTTTTTGGATATGTTAAGAACAGACATCTAATCTCTCCAAAACTGTTGATAATACGGTGGTGAGTCGTGACATTTTTTTTTATAACATGGCAAAGATGGCACCAAGTTTCAGTTTTTCCATTTTAAAGACTTCATATCTTCTAAACTGTTCATCGCAGAAGATCAGTCTTTCAACACAACATGCACAGAATGGTTGGGAACATACATTGTCCATATCAAACCGCTGTCTTTAAAACGGCGCTTACCACAGTCCTTCAAAGATGCCCACAAATTCAAAGGTGAGAATTTTTCAAGCAACTTTAAGCCCCCAGAAAACGGTGGTAAATGACAAGAGGATGTGTGAAAATCCACATTTCACAAGTACATGTTCCAAATGTTACCCCTTGAAATTTGTAAAGACCTACTTAAAGTAGTTTTTTAGATACGGCAATCTGAAAGTGGGCTCTCTGAGAACTCTGTTCAAAACGAGTCAGGGGGGTACCTGACAAAAACATTTTTAATGACAAAACTATGAGGAGTTGAGAGCTATAATTTTGCAAGTTTTCTATTGGGACTTTTGTGAACCTCCTTGGTTTTTTCTGCCAATTCTGAGATGGTCGTGCGGGATGATTCGGAGATTTGGCGTGGAATGACCCTGTAGTCAAGGCAGGTGGGGAGGGTCATCACGCACACGCACACGCACACGCACACGCACACGCACACGCACACGCACACAGTGACATCACATGGTGCTTACTTAAGAGTCTCCAATCTGCAGTCTTGATGACTAAGAGTAGAACATAATCGTTCCACCTCCTCCTCTTTCCACAAGCCTTTCCCAGTGAGTGTAGATGTGTGTGAGGTCAGCGAGACCAGATAGCAGCAGATCTCCTCTGTCAGAACACATCCCTCCAGCCTGGAGACAGAAAGCAGCATGATACTGTATATGCATAAATGTGGAAAACACACGCACACGCGCGCACACACACACACACACACACACACACACACACACACACACACACACACACACACACACACACACACACACAGACAGACAGAGACAGACACACACACACACACACACACACACACACACACAGACAGACAGAGACAGACACACACACGCACACACACACACACGTATTAGAGTGTGGCTCGGGCTGTTTTTTTCTGTCAGAGCCCGGCCCTCAGCGGACAGAAAAGTGATCGACACCGACCCGAGACCGAGACTAATTAAAATGTTTGTGTCCGAACCCGTCCGAAGCCCGAGACCACTGTAATAACAACAGAACCTGTGCGCATGCAAGATTTTCTATGTGGGCAGGATGAGGCAATTTGCAGTAGCCTAATTTAGTTACGCACACATAGTAAGTATAAACACACACACACACACACACACACACACACACACACACACACACACACACACACGTACACACACACACACGTAACAGCGCACCTACAATTACCCACGTGAAGGACATGAAATGTCACAGCGGACAAAATAGTAGGCCTAACAGGATACCTCTCCGCCCCTACCTTAGGCTACTCCACGTAGCGTGTGGGTCTTCTTAGTTATCCATGTTATGCTCCTTGCTACCCCATGCTGGAAATGTAATCCTTGGCGAACAATGCAGTGACAAACTTCGTCATTTTATGTTCAACATTTAAGACAGCATCGAAGGCATGCTAAAACATGGCCTACAGTAGGCCTACAACAAAAGACCATGCGTTCACTGACAACTGTTGATTTGGCGCTTATTAAGAAAGCAAGTTGACTCGGCATCCCTGCTCGACTGACTCGGAGTGAGCGTCCATGTTGCTGGTAACTGGCGCGTGCATACAGCCAATAATAATCACTCGCACGAGTAGCCTACCAACATTTTCATTTATGCATATTCAATTACTTATTTTTTAATCACAAAACTGCCGTTTGCATGAACTGAAATGTTTCCTCTGGTTGCTTACAATTTTCACAATGTCTGTTTGCTTCAAGCCCGAGTCCGACCCGAGTCCGACAGATATTCTATTTTTTTTTGTCCGAGTCCGGCCTGTCCCGTCGGGTTCCGACCAGGCCCGTCGGGCTTCAGTCGGGTTGCCATGCTCTGACACGTATGCATGCATGCACAAAGACACTACCAATGTCCAGGCAAGCGTCTCTTTTTTTGGTAATCACTTACTCTGGTGCTTGTGTAACGGATCCTAACTAGCAGAACACTGACAACAAAACATGAAAATCATGTAAGGACCTGTGATGCCTGGCTGTAGTTCAGGTTACAATTTCTTTTGACATAATTATTCGCCTTTCCCTGAGAAATTTCAAAGACTTATTGTGTTATTGTTCCCACTAAAGTGATGGAGAACCTGACAGATGGTCCAGAGAAGAGGGGATATAAGGATCTGTAGTAAAAAATCATATATCGGCAGACAAGCAACTCAGATGGTAATAAGAACTGCAGATTTTATTGTTAACGACCGGAGAAGTTACTGCGTGGAGACAGGAAGTATTCCACCCAGCAAGTTCTGAAGTGGATACAAAAGGCAACCCTATTTAACCATTTCCCTCCCCCACAGTCCATGACGTGAGCTTCGTCTGTGCACGTGGGGTCCCATGTGGCCAGATGCCCACTGTCCATTGTCTTGTTGTCCAGTATATGCAATTTCACATTTCGTTGTTCAGCAGCCTTTTGACCACACAAATTAGATGCACATGTTTGCAATAATGTATCCCGTGACCCATTACAGAAAAGCTTACACACAAGAATATGTCACTATATGGGGATTTCCCCTGCCAAACCATGAAAATAAAATGAGAATATAATAAACGTATAGCTGGTTAAGAAAACTAAGATGAATCAAAACATCCAAACATTCTCTACAGACCACACCCCATTTGGAATGCCACCGCCAAAATGTCGTCATGACAACAAAGTCTCTTTGAAAATCAGTTGTATAGGTACTCTAGGTGTAATGTATGTGTACTGTCTATGTCTAATTGTCTATGTCCACACCTAAAGTCTATGTCTAAGTCTGCATGGGAAAGTAAGTAAAGTAATGTAAGCTAAGGCGTTAAGTTCTGCCAGGAAGATGAGACGGTATTCAGCTCAATTATTCCCTTAAATTAACCAACCAATCACTGTTCTTGTTCTTAGGCACACCCTCTCCCTTGCATTCTCATTCATTTGCCTACAGCCAATAGGAAGCCTGCCCACTCATTTATAAACCCTCTGTCTATCTCTGCTCTTCTGCTGACTAGAGTACGCTGGTGTCAACGCTCCCACCACCTCCCCTTCAGCCTCCATTGCCGGCCCGTCTTCGTCCCATGTGGAGAATCTGCAAGGTGTCCCTGCTTTCGACGCAGTTCGGCATCTTCCCTTCAGCCTTGCCACCACAAGGATGCTGAGAGCATCTGCCCTAATCTTCACGGTCCCTGGTCGATGGTCCTCTCATTAATCTGCCGTGAATGCCACCACCTCCAGCCACCGTCACCAGTTGGTCCCCGTCCTGTGAAGGGGGGGTAGGCTCTCGCCCCCTGCCTTATCCATCGGCAGGATATGCGCCCTCTTCATCTGAATTATTCTAAGCAGGCGGGGGCCTCCGCCAAAGACAATCACTACTGCATACTTCAGTGTTTCAATAAATCTCTTAAACCTCTTTTGGTCTATCGAGTCTTTCATGGTAGAAATTTCAATTCTTTGTATGACCAGCATATGCAAAGAAATTGACAATAAAGCTGACTTGACTCGAAACTACAGCAGTTAATGTTGAGATTTCAAAGAGGGTGCCAACAGTCTTGCACATTTCATGTTTTAGTCCAGCTTGCCAGGACAATACATAGGGTCATTTCACGTGATATCAGACACTTTGGGACCCGACCGACACAGATTTCAATCATACTTGGTGTGTCTTTAAAGTAGCAAGGTAGCACCCCAGAACTGAATTTGTGTGAATCTGAATATTAAGGCAGAAACAGACTACCAAAAGGTCTACATATGAGGGTAGGACACTGTACATTGAGCCTTGATTATATCAGTCCGTGTAAGTCATAAAAAGATGTCCGTGGTGTTGTTTGAAAGCTCTTTTCTGGCTCTACAAATTACACAAACAGCATGGAATACTCTCATATATACAGTGCCCTCCATAATTATTGGCACCCCTGGTTGAGATATGTTAAAAGCCTTAAAATAAATTCAGTGTTTATTGCAGAAGAATACTGTCACAATGAAAATTTTAGGAAAATGTAGCCTTCAACTCAAATGAATTGTAAGAAAATAAAACAATCCCTGACTAAAAAATAATTCTTTTTCATTAAATCACCTGTTCCACAATTATTGGCACCCTTAACAATTCCCAGGAAATAAATATAATTGAAGCATTTCTGTCATTTCTACAGTAGTTTACAAAGTTTATCAGAGTATGTAGGAACATTTAATTAGTAATTCATCACTTCCTGTTTCCCTGGGGTATAAATATGACGTGACACCGAGGCCATTTCTCTTATCCACTCTTAAACATGGGAAAGACAAAGGAACACAGCATACAAGTGAGGCAGATGTGCGTCGACCTTCACAGGTCAGGCAGAGGCTACAAGAAGATTGCCACTCAACTGCAGCTGCCGATATCCACTGTGAGAGGAATAATTAAGAAGTTCAAAACAACTGGAACAGTGGTAAACAAGCCTGGACGAGGACCCAAGTTTATTTTGCCACCATGCACAGTGAGGAGGATGGTAAGAGAAATCAAAAGATCTCCAAAGCTCACTGTTACAGAATTACAACAAATGGTAGCATCCTGGGGTCACAAAGTCTCCAAATCAACCATCAGGCACTGTCTACACGCCAACAAGCTGTTTGGGAGGCATGCACGGAGAAAACCTTTCCTCACTCACAATCATGAACGCAAACGTCTGGAGTTCGCCAAGCGGTATTGGGGCTTCAACTGGGACCGTGTGCTTTGGTCAGATGAGACCAAGATTGAGCTTTTTGGCAACAAACACTCTAAGTGGGTCTGGCGTGCCACGAAAGATGCGCATGCTGAAAAGCACCTCATACCCACTGTGAAGTATGGGGGTGGGTCAGTGATGCTGTGGGGCTGTGGGGCTTCCAAAGGCCCTGGGAACCTTGTTAGGGTGCATGGCATCATAAATGCTTTGAAATACCAGGACATTTTAAATCAAAATCTGTTGCCCTCTGCCCGAAAGCTGAAGATGGGTCGTCACTGGGTCTTTCAGCAAGACAATGACCCTAAACATATGGCCAAATCTACACAGAAATGGTTCACCAGACACAAAATCAAGCTCCTCCCATGGCCATCTCAGTCCCCAGACCTCAACCCCATTGAGAACCTGTGGGGTGAGCTGAAGAGGAGAGTACAGAGGAGAGGACCCAGGTCTCTGGATGATTTAGAGAGATTCTGCAAAGAGGAATGGCTGAAGATCCCTCTTTCTGTCTTTTCCCATCTTGTGAAACATTATAGGAGAAGATTAGGTGCTGTGTTGTTGGCAAAAGGGGGTTGTACAAAATATTAACACCAGGGGTGCTAATAATTGTGACACACATTATTTGATGTCAAATAAGTATTTCTTTATGTGGGATTTTTTCCCCACTGAATAAATGCACTTGTATTGAAGGTTGGATTTTTCTCTTTTTTTCCATTAAGGTCCCATATTATTTAGAAAAAAATAATAATAATTGGAAGCTAAAAAACACATCTCAACCAGGGGTGCCAATAATTATGGAGGGCACTGTATATATAGAACCCGCAATAATAATATATTTAATGATTGCAATAACCTTTTGAAAACGTTTGTATGATTCACTATTCATATAAGTTGTAAAATATGGTTAATGTCAGTGTGTGTCCTGTATTTGCCTCCTGGATGTACTTCGGTGCATTTCTTAAATGATCCCTTTTAACGTATTACCGCAGAGATACACCAGAGGCGACGCGATTCAAGCGACAGAGTGTAGCAGCAAGCGATACGAGAGATTGAGGAGACTAGAGTATGTCCGTACAGGCAGAAGGCAAAGCATTCAAGCATTCCCATTGGCTGTGGTCACTGACCTCTATACATTCATTGGCTGTCGCGGCTTGTCGCCGAACCGCGTCATAGAAAGTTGAAAAGATTTCAACTTCAAATTGTCGCGCTCGTCGCGCAAATCGCTCTAGTCTCCAGAATCGCTTTTGTCTCTCGACTCAATACAAAGTCAATTACTTCCGTCGCTCGACTCGCTCAGATCGCCGCTGGTGTATCTCTGCGGTTAGGGGGGAGCAGTGATGTGTAGAGTGAATATATTCTACCTGAACTCCCAGGGCTTGCAGTCTGGATGGCACCCAGCTGAAGATGACACATGCAGTGATGATGATCTGTCCTGCCAGTGATGATGATCTGTCCTGGCCCCCCAGCGTCAGTTGTGTGAGACGTGAGGAGTGTGAGGTCAGGGCAGAGGCCAGGTAGGAAAGGCTCCTCTCTGACAGGGGACATCTATCCAGCCTTTGAGAGACATCGGGATACAGTAAGTCAACCTACACGTCAACACTCAACACTCAACACACACCTCAACAACAACAACACACACACGCACGCACGCATGCACACACACACACAGACACACACACACACACACACACACACACACACACACACACACACACACACACACACACACACACACACACTCACTGTGCTGAGGTGGATGATGTGAACACATCAGTCAGCTTCTGAAGAATGTCATCTGGGATGAGGAGTTCAGTCTGGTCCATCTCAGGTGTCTTTATGTACGTCTGCAGGTTAAACCCCTCCAGATACTCTTCTGACGTCTCAAACCTAAACTCCCTAGTCTCCCACTGTCCTGGTAAGAGCATCACTACGGAAAGAGTTCCTGAGGTCCTGTCAATGTGCTCCACTACAGTATGCTGATTCAGCTCATTCAGACAGTAAAACAGGTTGATCTGTCTGTCTGACCCACTCTGATATCTGCTACTGCCACTATTAGAAAAATCCCTGATGTTGCGTTTGACTAATTGCACTGTTGGCTCCGAGCTCTGTGATTGGCTGTTGTTCTGTGGCATTAGATGCCTTAAGAGGTTCTGATTGGACTCCAGGGAGAGGCCCAGAAGGAAGCGGAGGAAAAGGTCCAGGTGTCCATTCCTACTCTGTAAAGCCAGATCCACTGCAGTCTTGTGTAGGTCTTGAAGTGTTGCTGCTCTGAACAGACCAGAGAGCTGAGACAATAGCTGTTGGTCAGACATGTTTCTCTCGCTGTTGATGAAGCAGAGGAACACATATAATGCTGCAAGGAACTCCTGAATGCTCAGATGTACAAAGCTGAACACCTTCGCCTGGTACAGCCCGGCCTCCTCTCTGAAGATCTGAGTGCACACTCCTGAGTACACTGATGCTTCTGTGACATCAATGCCACATTCCCTCAGGTCTTCATCATAGAAGATCAAATTTCCCTTCTGCAGCTGCTTGAATGCCAGTTTCCCCAGTTTCAAAATCATTCCTTCATCTCTTCCTTCATGCTCTGTGTACTTGGTGTTTTTATTTGTAACCTGAATGATCAGGAAGTGTGTGTACATCTGTGTAAGAGTCCTTGGCATTTCTACCCTCCCTGATTCATATGATGTGTTCTCTACTACTGTAGCTGAAATCCAGCTGAAGACTGGAATGTGGCACATGATGTAGAGGCTCCTGGATGACTTCAGGTGGGCAATGATTCTGCTGACCAGGCTCTCATCACTGAGTTTCTTCCTGAAATACTCTTCCTTCTGTGGGTCGTTAAATCCCCTTATTTCTGTCACCTGTTTCACACGCTTAGGAGGAATCAGACCAGCTGCTGCTGGTCGGGTGGTGATCCAGCGAAGAGCAGATGGAAGCAGATTGCCCTGAAGGAGGTTTGTTAGCAGCACGTCAACCGGGACTGACTTTGTCACATCACAGCACTCTGGGTTTGAGGAGAAGTTAAGGGGAAGTCGACATTCATCCAGACCATCAAAGATGAACATGAGTTTTTTCTCTGAACTGGTGAGGACTCTTGGATCCTTTACCTCTGAGAAAAAGTGCTTCACAAGATCCACCAGACTGATGGTTTTCTCCTTCATCAGATTTAACTCACGAAAAGGAAGTGGAAATATGAAGTCCACATCCTGATTGGATGTTCCTTCAGCCCAGTCCAGAATGAGCTTCTGCACAGAGACTGTTTTTCCAATGCCTGCTACTCCCTTTGTCAGCACAATTCCCATAGGTTTGACTTGTTTAGATGAGGGCTTGACTTTTTTCGATGAGGGCTTAACTTGTTTAGATAAGCGTTCAAAGATGTCACTGCATTTGATTGGCCTGTTCTTGGCTGCTGCATCCTTTATCTGTCTGACCTCATGTTCTTCATCTTCTCCCTCTAGATCATCAGAGTCCTCATCTTCCTCTAGAGCATAAACATTATCATCTTCCTCTAGATCATCAGAATCCTCGTCTTCGCCTACTTCTCTCCAGGATGCTCTCTCTATCTGTCTGACCTCGTGTTCTTGGTTGACCTCTCCTCTTCCCCCCTGTGTGATGTAGAGGTCTGTGTAGATCTCTCTGAGCAGTGTGGGGATTCCCTGAAGTGTGAGTCCCTCCATCAGACACTGAGACGTCTTCAGCAGGCGAGATTTGTGGGCCTGTTGCATTCCTATTTGATCGCCATGGAAACTACACAACAAACAACAATTCATTTTGATGTATTATATATTGTTATATATTGTCACCCCCCCCCACACACACACACACACATACAAACAAAGAGAGAGAGACACACACACACACACACACACACACACACACACACACACTGTAAATACACTCAAAACACAGCATTACGTACAGTATGTACAGTGTGTCAGCATCATTTTAAAGACCATGTAACACATACCTATTTAGTGTGGGGTTTCCTTGAAGTGTGAGTCTCTCCATCAGACACTTCATCAGAGACTTCGACAGCTGATGGGATTTGTGGGCCTGCTTTATCGCCTTACTTGGTAGACCAGGGCTACCGTTCTCGAAACCTTCGTTGCTAACTAAGGTAGCAACTAACGACCCAGCTGCGACAAAACTGTTTCTGGAACACTTCGTTCGGACTTACAAAGTCCCAATGTTTACAAGTAATGTAGTTAGTCGTTCGTCCGATGTTGGTGCGAACGACGCAGGTGTTCCTGCAAAACGAAGTAGGGGCTGTTCGTTAGTACTACTGTCGGAATTGGAACGACTAGCATGGTTAGCTAGTTCACCTTTGTTTTGGGAAGCACGTCACTCTTGCTCGTGGTTTGGGGCGGGTTCAGGCAGAGTTCAAGCAACATCGATCGATTACTGCCACCAAGTGCACAAGCCTCCGACCCATACTACACCAAATGTCTAGTCATGTTACGAACAGGGCTGAAAAAAAAACCCACCAACACAATATTCAAATAGGGGATAAAAATATTGTCCAAATATAGTAGGAAATTATATGTTCCACTATGGTGCTTCACGAGCTCCGATCAATCAAAGCTGCGCCAAAAAAAGAACCGTTTGATTACCATCGGGATTTGAACCCACACCAAAAGCAGCATCTCGCATGAATGCAGATTATTTAATTGCTCACATATCTCCACACATAACAAAGCCAATAGCACATTTTGATTAAACTCCAACAAGCATAGGCTACATGGAAATACATGTAGCCTATAAGTTGCCATTGCGAAATGCGCTGTTCACTATTATTTTTTAAAAGGCACCAGTGTGCGGTGATCCTTCTTGTAGGCCTATTCCTTGCATTGTAGGCTATGCCTTAGTCCACAAGAACTCCAAACTACATCGTAGGCTACAACAAGTTCAAAGAATGGACAATATGCAACTGCCCTAGTATGTTGAAATAGTGCGTAATGGAAAGGCACTCGGAAAGGCGAGCGTGATGACAAGAATAGGACACTTCTTCGCGTTAGTAGGTCTTATAGTATTCATATTCTTCTTTTCATTTCAATTCTACTATTGTAGGCTAATACAAGTCTGTCACAAGCAGCCGGCCAATAGGCTACTGTTAAAGCAAATGTTGTTTCAGCAGTGAGCACACTCCAAATAGCGCCATGGCCCATGGCGCACGAAGTGCAGTGCAGTCAGGGGGATCAGAAAACAACACAGCGCATCGTGTCATTCTTTCTCTATCTGTGTGAATTGGGCCATCGTTTTGTGTTTTTCTAAAATACAGGTGAAAAGCAATTTGACTTGCCCTTAATGTGACTGCGTGCGTGGCTACGAGGCAAAGACTCTCGGATGCCAGAGCTCCACAAGCGCGCCCAACAGCACGCGTGGATCGGCCACTTTACGCACACACACAGAGGTTGGATAAACAGTTGCGCAGAGGAATAGGCACCTGCGTTTAATGTAGGCCTATCTTACTGAGGGAATCGAAATCTTGTCACACTGAAAATGCCTTCGCGCTTACCATTCACCGCCCATTGCTCTTCATTGATGGTGATGTGTAGACCGACATTTGGTTATTGCATTTAATGGGGTGGATTTTGGGGATATGATTGTGTTAACAGGTCTTTTCCGACCTTGAAGGACTTTGAATGTGCCATGTTTACAGACATTAACGGCCCCTTCCATAGGTCCCTTCCTGCGGGTCTTTATGTACAACGGCAATAATGGCAGTTCCACCCGCTTACGTTGCGCGTAAAGAAGCGTGCAGACTGGAAAATTAAATAAACATTCTGATATGTTTTATTAATTCTCAAGCGTAATTTCAGTTATCATTTCAAGCAGCATTTAACTGCAATCTGCCTGGCCATGACCTGTTGAAAGTGTTGCGTTGCCCATGAGCGTGAGAATGACTTCGCTTGCCGTTCTGGAAAAAAGATGTGATGGGTGGTTATTATATAGTCTAGGGCTATATTCACCGGGGATTGAACTCACGCCTCCGATAAGGAAACGGCAAACGTGTATGAAATTCCGACATTCTAACCACTCACCCACCAACCGTGCTTCCATATTAGTGGTAGGCTATAGCATACAATATTAAACATTATATGCAAAACCTACAAATAATACATGGTGGATTGTAATGTCGCATTTGGTAACTGCAGTTGAAGAGGGGTGAAGTCGGGGACATGATTGTGTTGACAAAGATTTGTGGACTTTGATAGATGTATAGCCTGAATTTGACAGGCACTGTGTGGTACAGCGTCACTGCTTTGCGACAAATGCACCCGAGCTGAGGCGAGACACTCCGAGCATTTCCGACAACTTCATCGTGCGTCTGAACTTACTTGGTTGGAATTTCATCGGACTTACTTCGTACCTACATCGGACTTTGTTGGTTTGAGGCTTTCGAGAAATCATCGTTGTTGGTTAGTTGTTGTGTCGGACTTCGTTAGTACTTACTTGGTCCGAAGGCTAATTTTGGTCGGATTCGAGAAATCCACCCCAGAATGGAATCTGTGCATGACAAACCACAAAGTATGTAATGTGTTGTTACTTGACCCACACACAAACATACACACAAAACACATTATTACGTTTGTCACTATCATTGCACACACACACACGCACACGCGCACACACACACGCACACACACACACACACACACACACACACACACGTGCACACACGCACACGCACACACGCACACACGCACACACGCACACACACACACACACACGCACACATACTAGGCTTGGGCGATGTCCCCCTAATTGGCAGCTGACGATGTTTACAGTGAGACGATGCTATGGACGATGACTGGCGAAGTCTCTTAAATCTGTTACGTCTGAGAAAAAGTGTGGGGGTGGGGCTGTTAATATTATTTTAATTAATATTAATTATTATTATTATTATTATTATTATTATTATTATTATTATTATGCAGTTCTTTTTTTCAGCTAAGCTATTATTTTAATATATTTGCTTTAAGAGTAATTCAAATATATTAAAAGTTTTAAAATAAAAAATGTTTAAACCTCCTCCAGCTGCGCTACTCTGCAACAGAGCAACATCTCTGCTCTGTCTGTAAGAGCGACTCAATCCATTTGTGTGTGCCTGTAGGGCCCTCCTGCAGGTGGCAAGGGTAGGGGCCCTATTATGACCTTGGCAGGTGGTATGGGGGCCCTATCTATTCATCCTGGGGCAATGGGAATAATTGTTCTACCAATGTGAATGACTTGGGTAACTTGACTTGGGCAAGAAGAAGCAGTTTATTTACATCTGTTAAGAGTTTTTTCTCTCTCTCTCTTCAAAGACAATGACCATGTGTCAAAAACTTCATCCTTAGACATCAGTGTCTGAGATATTCTTATTATCACACAATGGTTGTAGCCTTAAAATTAAGCTATGCGGAACAATTTGAGCAATTATTAACCAGGAGCTTTATTTGATGTTATCTGATATTTATAGAAAGCTGCTGCAGCCTATAACGTCCTAAAACAATCTTTTAATTCATACATTTGATTTAACCAATGCCTCCTAATGTAGAAATGAAACTCTTATAGATTGATCTCATTTTACATCAATTATATTGCCTTATGGCCAGTAGTAGGGCTGGGCAATATGACGATATATATCGTTATGATATAAAAGTATATATCGTGATCTTTCTCCTATATCGTTTATCGTGATAGTATTTCAATACAGTTGAATATCATTTAATTACATTTCATGTTGTCACAATACACACTATAAGTTAATGTAACTGTAAAAATAAGAATTAAAGGACCCATTTTAAAGAAAGGTTGTTTTGCGACATGAAAAATAAAGAGCAAATAAAGAGAATAACTGAAAACGTATGTAATTGTGCTATATCGTGATATATATTGTTATCGTGATATAAAGTAATCCATATTGTGATATTGTTTTTTTCCATATCGCCCAGCCCTATCAATTATATTGCCTTATGGCCAGTAGTGTGTAAGATTTGAATTGGTGATGAATCCAGTAGTGGTTCTATACTAGGGCTGTCCCGACTATTCGACGTAATCGATTAGGTCGATTGCGTAAATAAGTCGGCGTGTTCAACATACTGTCGATTATGTGATTTGCGCAAAAAAAAGAAAAGAAAAAAGAAAAGTGATTTGCGCGAGCCGCGAGGTAGACATGCTAAACAGAAGCGGAGAAAATGGCAGGGGCTGAACGTCCGAGGTTGTCAGTGTCAGACAAAGATGAAGGTAGCAGTAGCACCACTTATCAGCCCAATAAAAAAAAATGATTTGCGCGAGGTGAAACAGAAGCGGAGAAAAGGGCAGAGGCTGAACGTCCGAAGGTGTCAGTGTCAGACGAAGATGAAAGTAACAGCATCACTAATCAGCCCAATAAACGGACAAAGACATAAGTGTGGCGATATGTTAAAGACAAGGCACAAGACTTGGTCGTGTTTCTCTAGGAGACTGACTTACAGTATATGAAGGGAAGGTTTTTCAGATCGAGACGCGGGGTAAATATTTCATGCTGCTTTGTATACTGTCGCTGTGCTGGCGGCGTGCATAGCAACGACAGGGAGATAAAGCAATGATTCGTAATAGACACAATATTCAACACCTTGAGGATGACAGTGGTCGGGGTGTTTGTAGAAGAGCTTGTATACAAAGTAAAAAAGTAAATGAAGACAAAAGAAGTGTGCATAAGATGTGGAGTGAGAGGAATGCGGGCCTGATTCAGACCAGTCTTGTGTCCCTTCTTCACGGTGCACAAAGTGCACCTCACACTATTCAATAGGCTACCGTTTGTGCCGACTGCAGGTCTCAATAAATAGTGATACTATTCTAATAATATAATAATACTCATAATTATGTCATACAATTACGGACTGGGTCTTTATTAGCAACAGAAGGGGGACAGGGACCAGCTGGGTTTTGGTGCGTCAACAGAAATGCGTGGACAGAGTAGCCAAGTCCTTTTCTCTTAAGCCTTGGCTACTCATAAAATTTCTGGTAGCCTTTACCCTAATAGTGGCCCATATTTTTTTTTCCACTTTCCTATTATAACTTACGTAGGTCTCTTTATACTTTGTATATCAGTAGGCTAAATGTAGGCTAATACTTGATTTGAACTGAAACAAATAGATATTATATTAGGCCTGTATTTATTAGGCCTATAGTCTGTGACTAATTTATAAAATGTCCCTTTTTTAGACATCATTGTCCTAATAGGCCCTAGGTGCACTCTGCTTTATTTGTTCCTTATTTTTCAGGTCAAGATTAAGTTGCATATCACAGCTTTTCCTTCCAAAAAAAGAAGAAGAAGAATTGTGACTATTCGAAAAAAAAAATAGTTGATAGAATAATCGGGAGGAAATTAATTGTTAGGGACAGCCCTATTCTATACCATGTTCTGAATGCCACGGTCATGGTGTTGAAGTGGGCGGGGCACAGTTCTGTGACCAGGTCACCTCTGTCATGGGCAAGGTTGGGAGGGTGGGGCAGTTCTATGAGCATGGAGAAGAGCAGAAGTTAACCAAAGATGATAAACAAGGAGGAGACAGTTTGTGAGGAGGTACAAAGACCAAAGAAGTGCCCTACCCCTTCATCCTCCTCCATGACTGATGGACCCTCAACATGGAGATTGGACGCCACTGCAATACTTTCTCTGTGTGGCACTGCAAGCTGGATCTGTCCTGACATAAGCAATGATTGAATTGCCATTGTGGCACTAGCTCTGACACAATGACAATAACTCAGAGTGCTTTACTTTGGATGAAAATGTAAATGAAGTTAACATTGAAAACTAATATGACTGAAAGTAGTAGAAAGTAAAAGAAAACTGTGAAAATCTGTTGGTAGTTATGAGATTTATCAGCATGCGAGACTATTACAAGGTCTACAAAAATATTTGTCATTCACCATGTCCAGGATTAAAGTTTAGAATAAAAATGAAAAAGAATTGTATAACTATTGAAATAATGTGCAGTGCATTGTTCTTGTTATGCTGCATCAAATAATTTTTTAAAAAGTATTTTGTTTTCCTTAGAAGGCGTTTCATGTTTGACTTGCCACTTCACTCACAATAAATAAATAAAATAAATTAACATCTTAGACAGGTACTGTTTGTTATGGACCAATGACACAGACAGGATGACAGGATGATGCAAGTGGTAGGGTAGTAAAGTTCTGCAAAAATCTCCTTTTGACCAAAATTATTAGGGGGGACTCACAATTGCTCTTTGTCCAGGGTCTCAGATTTCCTAAAACCGCCACTGGTGTTTGGCACACCCTAGGAAATTTAGTTTTCCCCCGTTTTCCAAAACCCCCAAAATCGGACTTGGGCTGTTTTGGTAGCAAGGCGACGACATACAGATTTATGACTCTGGTGACTGTTGTGATTGATCAATGACCCTGGCAGAAAGCAGGGTGATGCAGCTGTGGTAGAGGAGTAAGTTTATGTAAAAATCTCATTTCGACCAAATTCGACCTTACCCTAGTAACAGAGAACATAAAGAGAACGTTTGACTTTTGGTTCTCTAAAGGTTGGGGTTATTACCAAACCAAAATCTACCACTTACAAACGTTCCCTTTGGTTACAGTAAAAACCAAGCAGCCATTGGTTCCTGTTTGGTTCTGGATACGTTTTGGATACGTCATTTTTGGTTCTGTTTCGGTTATATGTGTGGTTCCCATTCCATTCCCTCGCCGTTCTCTCACCGTACCTTTATTGCTTTTTAAGTTTGTTCCCTCATCGTTCTCATATGGTTCCCATAACATTGATGGTTACATTATAGGTCTGGTCACGTCTGGTTCCGTAGACATGCTCCTGATGTTCCCCTAACTTTGTTTATACTGTGTTGTTCAGAGCATAAGCAATTATGACTGTCCACCCGATTAAATCATATACGTCTACATATAAGTAACATTATTTCCTCCAGATTTAATCATGTACACAATCTTTTTTTTAATTTATTCCATTTCATTCATTTAACTCAACTTGGTTGGGTTGATATGTAGCCTGCGTTAGTTCTGCCAGGGAGACTCAGAGCACCTGTGCATTTCCCAGAGCCAATCAGCGGCTGCCATCGCCTTTATAGCGACGTGTCTAAACTCTCCTTTCTTGCTGGCTTTAGGCATGGCCGGTCCGAAATCTGCGCGCGCCAAAACTTAGTTTACTGCAGTTAAATGTTTCTTTCTCGTAGTTTCAGGAGCATTATCGTGCTGTTACATCTCCCACCTCTCCACTCACGCCCTTAATAGAAGGCTCCCGTACGTTTCACTTGTCCTCGAGGCTACTTTCATTTCGATTCTGTTTTAGGATCTCGCCATGTCTGGGCAGCTGGCTTCGGCGTCTTTATTACACTTTAGGGGTTTTGCTGGTGCTACGTTTTTCTCTCTATCACTAAGCGCTCTGTCATACTATCACGTCGACTTCTGGTTCGGACGCCCGCAGGGATAGTAGTTTTAGGAAGGTTGGCAGCGCTGCTTTCTGTGGTCACATGTGCGTAAGTAAGCGAGGCTTGCCTCTCATCGTAGCTTAAAATTTATTGCTTTCATCAACCTTGGCTATAGGTTCTCAGTTTATAGTCACGCGTTTACTTTCTTCTTCTTTGTCTCGTTTCCCGTTGCCGCTGTTTTTTCTCCCCTCTGACTGCTTAAGTTAAATTGTGGAGTGCTCCCTGTAACGACTTACTAGTCGCGTTGCGTCCTCCTTGCCGACCTAGAAATATTCATAACTGACTCTTATGGTTGTCGTTTGACTGATCGCTCGTGCACTGGTCTGTAGCCTTCGTGGCGTGGTGGCAATGTGTCATGCGTCACGGTGCGTTATGTGTAGCTACTAGAGTCGACGTTCGCCCTCTATTTTAGTCATGCAATTCACTCACGGGGTTCTCGTTCCTAAGAATCGGCTCGTCATCTCTATGGGAGCGGCTCATTGTTGACCTGCTACATTCTGTGTAATCCGTGTAGGCCTACTTATCTGTTTCCGGTGAGGTTGCCCACGCGGGGTCTTTGGAGTAGTGCTGGTGGAGTTATTCGCTGGCGCAGTGGCATTAGACCTACCCGATTAATGATGCGAACCAACTGGCTATATCTTCAGAATGATTTTATTTATTGCAGACATGATCTTAGTGTATGGTCGGATTTTCCTCCTAGTTTTTATTTTCAGCTATTTATTGTCTTGATTTTGATTTATTGCCTATTTTAGTTTGGCGATACTGTATTTCATGTTAATTCTTGTGCTTTCGCGTTTTTCTGTTGCCTTCACATCATATCGCGGCGTTGGGCCTTCATGGCCCTCGGTCCTCCTATTTAGACCTGGCTGCTGGCTCTTTGGTCAACTGCCTTCTTTGTTTATTCTTGAAAATACTTTTGCATAACTAGAGGTTTATATCTATCATTTTCAGATGTGGGTATTCTGGCTCCTAGGTAACTTACTTTAAATGTCCATAGCGTGGCTATAGCACTCTCTGCTTTTCGCTCACGATTTAGAGTTGTTGTGCCGTGGTTTCGCATGCCAGCACCCACGTTTCTCTCTCTCCGTGTGGCATGCTAATTAGCTCTGCCCATTGCCGGGACTCAGTATGCTTCCGCGCAGTAGCCTAATCTGTGGGATTAACCACACATTAAAAGATGTGTTGATAATGGCCATGTCCTTTCGTTCTAGGTTCACTACTGGCGATTGCACGCTGCATCTTCCGAGTACTCAGCTGTCAGACTTATCGCATCCACGTTTGCAGCTGGAGCCCTTTCCACCAACGATGCATAGTATCGTATCTGTCCCTCTCTTTCCTCCGTCTCATAGGTTAATTCAATCAGCACTGCGCCGCTGCCTGGAGACCCGCGCGACTCCGCTTTTAACTGCTGGTGGTGCATGGCTTCCCGTGGCTCACTTAGTGGTTGCCATGCAAATGGGCCCGGGATTCTTTTGGGGGTATCAACAGGCCGTACAAAGCATTAACTAGCTACACCCTCGTCTACAATTTAAGGGCGCACCTATATAAGTGCATTTTATTTCAAATTATTGCAATTGCTTAACATATGATCGCTTTTTCTTTCACGTGCCAAGCATGACTCTACTACTCCTCGTACAGTGAGTCATCCATCTGAAGTAGTAGGACGAAATTGATGAATTGACTATCTTTGATATGAGTATCCAACCCTTTAACCATGCACAAGTTCCAGTTAACCTCTCTGCTCTCGTAGGCATGCCCAGGCCCTCTACCGCACCAACGAGTCAACCGTTGCAATTTGTTCTCGCTGCTAATTTCACCCGTTCTCTGTTATCTCGTTGCTGTCTCATTCTCCTCTCTGTGTACATGCTGCATTCCAGTACAGTTAGCAAACCACAACGTCTGCCTAGTCGTGGCAAGGAAGGGAATGCTCGCCTAGCTATGGCAAACTGTCATTGTCGCTGACTGTAAACTCTATCTTTCCGTTCCAGGTGCTCAGATGGTCATGCTCGTCCACACGTTGGGGCCCATCGCTACCCATGTGCGTTTCCTTCCGACGTATTTCCTTATTTATCACAGGTCAAAGGCCTGGTGCACTCTCAACACGTCATCAGAAGGCCTACAGGACGTCATTTGGGATCCGGTTTTATGCCAGTGACCCTGGTTACCCTAATTAATTTTCACTCATCTCTATTCTCCTCCCATAAGGTAGAACATCTAAGTCCGATACTTTCGGGACTGGCGTCATGGTTACTGTTGCACATCACTGTGCCTCTTTCGGTCCTCATGCTCTATACTGCACTATTTTTCCCCTTGATTCAACACTTCTCAGTCCTCACCACCCACCGGCAGGTGCATGTTTCTGGTCTTTAACTCCAAGACCTGAAATTCCAATACGCCTTCAATTCGTATGATGTTAGGCATTCAATTCTGTGCGCGCAGCAGGGATCCAGGTCACCAAGGTAATCTCTGCACCTCTATTTACCTCTTAAAAGTCATAGCCTAATCCATGCCCAACGCGACTGACTCACGCTACCCATCACCCTCGGTATCTTGCACACGCTCATCATATCACTGCGGTGGCCCGTTTTCTCCCTGCCGATGTCCTAAAGCTCAAGCTCACTCCGTAACGGCCTATAAGGTATCCTCCCTCACAGGTGTTGGTGTTGGCTCTCGTCCCGGTAACCATTCATGCGCGCACGTTGCGCCATTTAGCCCTCATTACGCACTACTCTCTAGCAGTCGATAAGGTAACCCCCCCCCCGTCACGTAGAGGTTGGTTTTGGCTCCCGGCACGGTAACCGTTCACACGCGCTCGCCGCGCCACTTAGCGCTTATCACGCACCTTTCTCTGTGAGAGCATGTCCCTGCCTTATTTTCTTTCTGTTTACATGTTTGTCAATGTCCCTACATGTTTATGCCCACGTGAGGCAAGTCACTGCTAACTTAGTGCACGCGCACGCAGCGCCGATTAGATTAGTCTGTCTATGCTCCCCATGAGAGCGCCTGTCTGCCTTGTTCGTTACTTTCCTCCTGTGTCGTATGTCAATGTCCCTACATGTTTATGCCCACGTGAGGCAAGTCACTGCTGCTTAGTGCACGCGCACGCAGCGCCGATTAGAGTTTATCTGTCATTGCTCCACGTGAGAGCGCCTGTCTGCCTTGTTCGTCCTGTGTCGTATGTCAACGTCCCTACATGTTTATGCCCACGTGAGGCAAGTCACTGCTACCTTAGTGCACGCGCATGCAGCGCCGATTAGAGTTAGTCTGTCAATGCTCCCCATGGGAGCGCCTGTCTGCCTTGTTCGTTACTTTCCTCCTGTGTCGTATGTCAATGTCCCTACATGTTTATGCCCACGTGAGGCAAGTCACTGCTAACTTAGTGCACGCGCATGCAGCGCCGATTAGAGTTAGTCTGTCAATGCTCCCCATCGGAGAGCCTGTCTGCCTTGTTCGTTAATTTCCTCCCGTGTCGTATGTCAATGTCCCTACATGTTTATGCCCACGTGAGGCAAGTCACTGCTGCCTTGTGCATGCGCACGCAGCGCCGATTAGAGTTTATCTGTCATTGCTCCACGTGAGAGCGCCTGTCTGCCTTGTTCGTCCTGTGTCGTATGTCTACGTCCCTACATGTTTATGCCCACGTGAGGCAAGTCACTGCTACCTTAGTGCACGCGCATGCAGCGCCGATTAGAGTTAGTCTGTCAATGCTCCCCATGGGAGCGCCTGTCTGCCTTGTTCGTTACTTTCCTCCTGTGTCGTATGTCAATGTCCCTACATGTTTATGCCCACGTGAGGCAAGTCACTGCTAACTTAGTGCACGCGCATGCAGCGCCGATTAGAGTTAGTCTGTCAATGCTCCCCATGGGAGCGCCTGTCTGCCTTGTTCGTTACTTTCCTCCTGTGTCGTATGTCAACGTCCCTACATGTTTATGCCCACGTGTGGCAAGTCACTGCTGTCTTGTGCATGCGCACGCAGCGCCGATTGGAGTTAAGCTGTCAATGCTCCCCGTGAGAGCGCCTGTCTGCCTTGTTCGTTATTTTCCCCTGTGTTGTACGTCAAATTCCCTAAATGTTTTACTGCCCACGTGAGGCCAGTCACTGCTACCTTGGTGGGCACGCGCACTCTGCGCCGACTAGAATTTCTCTGCACAGCTCTCGTGAGAGCGCCCCTCTGCTCTGTCAGCCGTTTCCTGTTCTGTAAACCTGTGTCCTGTCTTTTCCTGCCCCCGTGCGGTGCATTCGAGTAATCGCTCCTCATAACGGAGCCCGAGACTCTGCACTCTGTTTCAGCGCTCTACGAGAGTGCCACGTATTGCCTGCACTCCGCTAAACTCTGTCTGTCTGCTGCTGTCCGCCTGTCTGCCTTGTTCGTTATTTTCTTTCTGCTCTACAGGTCTGTCTATCTATTTCTCTGCCCCTGAGGGGCTCAATCACTGCTTCTTAGTAGACACGCACACGCTGCGCCGATTAGAGTCTCTCCCTGCCCCCGTGTGGCGCATTCGTGTAAATGCTCCTTATAACGGAGCCCGCGCCTTGCTGGTGCGTTACTAGCTCAGGCTCATGCGGCCCAGCTGTAGCATTATATGCCACAATCGGGTGCTTCTTTACAATTCACAAGCACTCAAAGCGGTACCTACTAGTTATGGCCGAAAGTACTCTATTTCACGTTTTCGAAATGTGGCCATGCAAATTCTTATCGAATAGCCTGTGCCACTCTCCGTGAGGGCCCTTGCTTCGTGTTTACATGTACTGCCCTCCGTGAGGGCGCCCTGTATAAGTGCATAAGTGCCCTGCATAAGTGCCCAAGCTGCAACCACTGGTGGTGGTGTAGGGGATTTCCATGCCCACTTCTTCATGTGGCCGCAGGGGCCTGCCTGTTCCTGCCCATGGTTTTTGCAGTGTTTCATGTTTGTCTCATTTCTTTGTCCTCCTCAAATGCTCTAGGTGGGTTCCAGTCGTCGCCTACGGTGGGTCACGCGTCTCCTCTTGTCCTTGTTCTCTCTTTGGGGGTAAGTTGTGTTATTTTCTCATGATTTCAATCGTCATCGGCAGTATTACAATCCGGCATGCCCTCCTTAGTTTTGGGGGTTAAAAGTCCAGTTCCTGCTGCACGGCTACGGCAGGCTCTACTGGATCCGCCAGCGCAAGACCCGGGCTGATGATTGGACCTACGCCAAATACTGTCTACTTATGCCAATTCTATTGTCAACTATGTTAACAACATTAAATTGTTAAATACGAATTTATCTCTCTGAGTCTTAATGGCAGAAATGTAGCCTGCGTTAGTTCTGCCAGGGAGACTCAGAGCACCTGTGCATTTCCCAGAGCCAATCAGCGGCTGCCATCGCCTTTATAGCGACGTGTCTAAACTCTCCTTTCTTGCTGGCTTTAGGCATGGCCGGTCCGAAATCTCCTCCTCCATCCCCACCGCCACCAGTTGGGTCCAGTCTTCCTGTCCGGGGGGTTAAAAGTCCAGTTCCTGCTGCACGGCTACGGCAGGCTCTACTGGATCCGCCAGCGCAAGACCCGGGCTGATGATTGGACCTACGCCAAATACTGTCTACTTATGCCAATTCTATTGTCAACTATGTTAACAACATTAAATTGTTAAATACGAATTTATCTCTCTGAGTCTTAATGGCAGAACTAAGGTTTGGCTGTGCACACAACATCACACAAAAGATGTGTTGAGTGAAAGAAATAACTTGAGAACTTGTTACACCTTTGCCGGTAACAAGCAGGCCCCTCACAACCAATCTGTCCATCAGCGCCTGGCCAAACCTAATTACTTAGGGCTGGTATATCATGACTCAATTGCTTGCACCTGAAAAACTCCTAATCAATCTGGTCACATGGTACTCTTGAGCCTGTATATAAACCTGGACTGTCACAGTGCTTTAAATATTTGCCTGCCTGCCTGCCTGCTGGCTGGTCAGCATGGCACAGCATAGCGCTTGTTTACCTGCTTTGCAAGCAAGCTAAAGGCGCTTTTGGCTTATGGCATTTGTTAGCTACATCTTGTGCCTTGCTTTGTGAGCTAGCCAGTAACAGCACATGTTACATTGTTTGCTCCATTGTGCACTTGATGTTTGCAAGCAAGCTAAAGGCGCTTTTGGCTTATGGCATTTGTTAGCTACATCTTGTGCCTTGCTTTGTGAGCTAGTCAGTAACAGCACATGTTACATTACTTGCTCCATTGTGCACTTGATGTAGATGGTATGGTTATATTTTAATCTTCATTAAGGAAAACATTTTGTATTAATCCCCATTTGGTATTGATCCCCACTAGATTGTGTTCATTCATGCTCAACTGATATTTCTCTCATATTGTGGTACATTATGACATAGACTGATCTATAAACTATAGACATTTTAGAGGTTTTCAGCAATTTAAAATATTATCTTAATAGAGCAGTGTGGCAAACTGATGCCAGGCGCAGGGTGTTTCAGTCATGGTGGAGGATGGGAGGTGCTTAATTACCATGATCAGGGTACCTCAACTATGGTGAGCGATAGTGGGGCAGGACCAAAACACATTCACAATAATAAACAAGGTTGGGGGAACATCAGGAGCATGTATAAGGAACCAAATATGCAACCAACAAGGTTAAGGGAACCATATGGGAACGGCAAGGCAACAAACATGACATGAACAGGAATAAAGTGACGGTGAGAGAACAATAAGGGAACGGAATGGGAACTACACATATAACATTCTAGGAACGAAAATTAAACTTTCCTGCCAACCAAGTAAGAACGGAAAAATAACCAAACATGACTCTCTGGGGACGTACCCAGAACTAAACTGGAACCAAGGGCTTGTGTTCCAGGAACCTTCTTAGAACTAAAAATTGGTAGTAGGGTAGGCGGTTTTGATAGCAAGCTGACGAAATTAATATTGAAATGCTGGTAACCGGGTGATAAGTGGAATAGTGGCTTTTGAGTGTCCCGATATCAAGGAATAATGGACTTCGGCTGCGCCGTCAGGCTGTTAGAACGCTCTGCCTCATCCATTATATTCCTTGATATCGGGACACCTCGCCGCCCGCTATTCCATACATAACCTTGCGAGCTGCCAATGCGAGCATGCTGCCCCAGAGCCGCACAGTGATGGCTGTTGTAGAACTTTTACCGCAACTAGCTGCTCAAGAGCCATGTAACGCCATATTCACACTAGAGCTTGGCAGAACAGCAGCGAGACGACTGAGGTCTCTCTGCTTAGAATGTAATGTCAAGCATGAAACAAACATTTTTAAAGCACAATCGGGCACAAACCATCTGCAGTGTTATTTCAGCATTTTGGGTCTGAGGGGGGGCCAGCTTCACGCAGGTGGCCTTGGCCGTTGTCTACAAAACCATCGCAGGAACCGCTCCAGCCTATCTGAAGGACAAACTAAAGGCTTATGTTTCTGGAAGAGAACTACACTCCTCCAACACAGGCCGTCTGGCCCTGCCACTTCCTCGATCTAAGCGATTCCAGTCAAGACTGTTCTCTGTTGTTGTTCCTCAATATTGGAAAAGCCCTCCAGAGGCAGCAAGACAAGGCTCATCTCAAGTAAAGAAACTTATTTTATCCACTACACTAATGCTTGAACTGATGTGTATGCGTGTACTCTACTTAAACCTGTGTTAACTAATAAGATATTTCTTAAACATGACATCAAAGGAGTAGAGTGTGCAGAGTTACCAGAGCACATTTGTGATGCAATCTCGGAAAACCCGTCGGATGTCGCGCTGGCCGCTTCTCAGTAAAGAGCGAAAATAGGTCGAGAAGCAATGTTTTCCTGAAATCGGTTTTTCCATTAAATTATTGTTGCTTAACATCTTGTCTATCATCTATGAAAATATTTTGTCTGAAATCGCTGTTTTAGTGTGTTAAAATGAGAGGGTGAGAGGGGAGGCAGCCGTGAGCAGTCTGCCTGCGCAGCCAACGTGCTGACTACGCTTGTAGCACAGGGGTGCGTGAGGTTGAGGGAAAAACATCAGAGTTTGTAGACTTGAAGGCTCAGAATTTACACATGTGTATTCACTCATTGTCAGCGCATCTGAGCAGTTGAAAACACCTTCTGTCTCGATGAAGCAGAGTTTTCCCTCAAGTTATAGGCCTTGGTCTGAAGAAAGAAGGAAAAGTAAATACAAAGAAACAGTAGGTGAAACCCCGCCGTGGATCGGAGAGGCCGTCGAGCCCTGTGCTTATCAACTGCAGTCTCATGGAGTCTCAACTGCGATTAGGCTACTAAACGGCACTGGAATGTAGATTTCATTTTTTGATTGGATAGCTCACATGCAAACCTTAAACTAAAGCGCCCGTGTGATTTATCTATAACGAAAAGTTTAATTTACTGCGCTGTGTCCTACTTGTTGTCATAATAAACGGTGCTGAATTGAAAGATGTAGATGTGGTCAAGACAGGGCTTGTTAGGTTTCTGTAATTTAAAGAAGCCTCATCGGATCACCTCAGATGTGGGAGATATAATTGCTTTTATTTAGAACCGTGCCAAATGAATGTGTTCAGTTAAGCAGTCCGTTTCCAGCGTCCAGCGTTTTGTGAAGCTACTCCCTTGAGAATATCTACAGTTACGGTCAAGCCAGCTATTTGACACTGAAGTCCACAAAAGTAGATTGCCGAGTGCGTCGCATCATTAGCTATGATTATTTCCATAGCGAGTAACCACAGCTGATGATGCGATGCACTCGGCAATCTACTTTTGTGGACTTCAGTGTCAAATAGCTGGCTTGACCGTAACTGTAGATATTCTCAAGGTAGTAGCTTCAGAAAACACATTCTGCAGACCTTTCAAGAATACATCAAGGGCTTTGGACACTTCGGTTTATGTGTGGATACCCTCAACATATTATAAGGTACATGTGGCGTTGTTTTGAGCTGTGCAAGACTTTAAAATGTTGTGTTTTTGAAATGTGTGTAACCGCCGAGAAACGATGCCCGCAATCTATCATATTGCATAGCTGATATGGCTAACGAGGCTAACGTGATATTATCAAACTTTCTCAAAACGCATCCTTTTGCCTTGATTTTGCTCTAGAGTGACTGTATTTCATCCCAAACATGCAAAAATGAGGCAAACTTGTTCCAACTCCGGATAAATCCTTTAAATATCCGTATAAAAGAGCCATGTCAAGTTCCATGTAAACCCTCAAAAAAACAAACCGCTCAACAAACTTCCCAACAAACCTAGGGTGTTATGTCACGGCAAAACAGACAAATACTTTGTGCATAGTAGGTGGATTTAGAAGCCAATGTAGCCTGTATTTGATACACACCTCTGACCAGCAGGAACATCTCCTGAGAATTGTGGAGGCTCAGCCATGGACCAGTCACTCTTCATGGACACACAGCTCGGCACTGGAGAGGATGGTCTCTTATGCTGCATGGGACTGGAACACACACACACACACACACACACACACACCAACACAGTTATCAGATATTAATGAAATCAATGAAATTAATGAAAATACAGTTTTTTCTGCTCGCTAAAGCACAGTTTTGACAACTTTGGTTGTTTCTGCAGAACTTTTCCAAAATAATTAAAAAAAAAAAAAAAAACAGCTCAATTTGCAATTTATAACTGTGTAACTCACTGGTTTACACATAATATCCAAATCGTCGGCTTGCTACCAAAACCGCCTAAGTCCAAATTTGGTCGAAATGAGGTTTTTGCATAAACTTACTCCCCCACCACTGCTGCATCACTCTGCCTTTCCACCAGGGTCATTGATCAATCACAACAGTCACCAGAGTCAAAAATCGGTATGTGTAAAGTCACACACTGCCTATGACAAAACGAATGACAGGGGACGTAGCCAGAGAAAGTGGATGTAACCAAGAAGCGTAATTTTGTTTCCTTTCCGGTATCCACTTTATGTCGGGTGAACGCCCCTTTAGGAGACCTTCGGTTAGGAGACCTTCGGAGTCCTGAGGTTGAGAATCAATGAAGTCCCCTTAGCGCTGTAGATGGCGGTAGCGCACGTCTTGCGCAAACACCTCAAAAAGAGAAGAAGAAGTAGGGGACAACGCCCCTTAGGAGACCCAACTTGAGCACACGCTTTTGCATTGAGTGGGCGTGGTTTGCGATATCTTTGTTTGATTCAGTATTTTTGACGTAGCTATAGGGAGGACAAGGAGAGCATTTGCCTGTAGGCCTAGGGCCCTCCTGCAGGTGGCAGGGGTAGGAGCCCCTATTATGACCTTGGCCGGTAGTATGGGGGCCATATCTATTCATCCTGGGGCCCTGTGCACAATTGTTCTGCCAATGTGAATGACTTCGGTAACTTTACTTTTTGCCATTTTTGAAGAAGCAGAAGCAGTTTATTTACATCTGTCAAGAGTTTTATTCTCTCTCTGTCTCTTCAAAGACAATGGTCATGTATGAAAACTTCATCCTTAGACATCACTGTCTGAGATAATCTATCTATAATGAAATAATTTTTTGATATTTAGCCAGGTACTTTAATTGATGTCATCACAGGTTTGTAGAAGACTGCAGTATTCTATGGCACTGTGTTGTTTTAAGACTTTACCTAGAGTCACATGATGAAGACATCAAATATTGTTTTATTGATATCAGAGTTTCCACTCTAGGAAATGATTTCTTCTCACTGATTTCTGTTACAGCTAACAAATGATGATGTCATCTGTTCTGTACAACGAATCAAATCTGAATGTGTGAAGAATCCAGTAGAGGATCTGTACCAGAGATGTGGACCTGTGACTTGTGACTCGGACTGACTTGTGACTTGAGTCACAAATGACTCGACTTGAGACTTGACTTGCCAATATTAGGAGTGACTTGTGACTTGACTCGACTTGTACGCTATTGACTTGAGACTTGACTCGTCTTGACAGTTTTAGCTTTGCAATGACTTGCAATTGTGCTCCAAGTCAATGAATATATATATTTTTTTGCATTTTGTGTGTGAAAAAAATGCATGAAAGAAAGAAAAATAAATGATTTACCTTCAACCATAGTCAAAAACTATGCTATAAATATATGATATATTGTGGGTCACCCAAACAAACATGAAAGCTTGTCTGCAGCCGTGCTGTAATGGTTAGGGAGTTGGACTGAAGATCACAGAGTTGCAGGTTTGAATCCCACCCTTAAACCCACCTCTTCCTACATCTCCATCCATGACTGAAGTGCCTAACCCCATATTGCTCAAAGGACTGTCACCAATATATGCGTTGGATGAAAGATGAAAGTAATTTAATGAATAATTATAAACCGTGGTAAAACCATGCTTTGTTTTCAGAGTAAAACCATGGTTCAATTTATAGTTAAACCTAGTAAAACCAAAAACCAATGCCGAACCATGCTCAAAAAACTGAAATCATAGTATACCATGGTCGATTTTCGGGACATGACTGGCGAAGGGGGACATGCAAAGCAGTGTGGAGAGGTAATGAATTTATGACCAAAGGTAATTGTCAATATTGCACATAGAATACAAGGTGACTTGTTAAGGACTTGGAAAAAATAAGACTTGGACTTGGACTTGGACTTGACTTGGCTTTGGCACGACTTGGACTTGGACTTGACTTGACTTGGCTTTGGCATGACTTGGACTTGGACTTGACTTGGTCAAATGTGTCGTAACTTGTGACTTGACTCGGACTTGATTGGAAGGACTTGAGACTTACTTGCGACTTGCAAATTAGTGACTTGGTCCCATCTCTGATGTGTATATTGGTGCATTCCCCAGGGTTGGGAGATGGGATGTTTCTGACCTCCTACTTGCTGAAATGCATTGGAACGCCTGTTGAAGCGGAATGTTCAAGTCGTGAGCTGGGGCAAAAGCGAAGCAAACCGACTTCGTCCCATTGACAATCGTGATGTCATCACAGCAATGGCAGCGCACAGTGTTAGGAATAGTTTATGTTGCACATTACTTAGCAATCACCATTCTATGGAAAAATAGAGTTGATTTGGACAGGTTAACAGTTGCAAAACCGCCCATGAACCTTTCTAAGGTGTAGTTATTGGCATTGCCTCTTTCAAAGATGAAATGCGGCTACATGAAAAAATAACGCATGGTATTGTTTACACCTCATCGTTTACATTGCTGACATCTTAGAGAAGTGGATATGTATTTTTGTCCCTCCATGTTTGTAGTTTGGTTGGCTTGCTGGTTGGAACGCTTTCAAGTGGGAGGTAGCTGCCTTCTGGTTGCCTACTAGGAAACTCCTACCTCTGGGGAATGCACCATTAGTTCTGAATGCCACGGTCATGGTGTTGAAGTGGGCGGGGCACAGTTCTACGACCAGATTACCTCTGTCATGGGCAGGTTTGGGGGGGGTGGGCAGTTATACGAGCATGGAGAAGAGCAGAACTTAACCAAAGATGATAAATAAGGAGGAGACTGTACGTGAGGAGGTACAAGGACCAAATAAGTGCCCCACCCCTTCATCCTCCGCCATCACTGATGGGCCCTCAACACGGAGATTGGAAGCCACTGCAATATTTCTCCTTTGAGAGACCAGTAACTAGATCTGACCTGTCATGAGCAATGAACAGTGCTATTACAGCCATTACTCTGTAACAGTGACTTAAATCCAGAGTGCTTTGCTTTGATTGAGAGTCTAAATGATGTTATTATTGAAAACTAGCAAGACTGGAAGTACTAGAAAGTAAAAGAAAACTGAGATAAGCTGTTGGTAGTTATGAGATTTACCAGAATGCTCACTGTATAAGTTCTACAAAAATATTTCAATCATTCATCATTTCCAGGATTAAAGTTTGGAATAAAAATAAAAAGAATAGTACAACTATCAAAATAATGTGCAGTATACTGTTCTTGTTGTGCTGCATCAAATAATTTATTTTAAAGTGTTTTGTTTTCCTTAGAAGGTGTTTCATGTTTGACTTGCTGCTTCACTCAAAATAATTAAAGAAAATAAATTAACATCTTAGGCAGGTAATGTTTTTAATGGACCAATGACATAGATAGGAAGACAGGATGATGCAGAAGTGGTAGGGGAGTAAAGTTGTGCAAAAATCTAACCAAATTATTATGGAATTGCTCTTTGCCCAGGGTTTCAGATTTCCTAAAACCGCCACTGGTGTTTGGCGCCCTCTAGGCAGTTTTGGTAGCAAGCCGACGAAATGATGAAGACACTCCTAGACTTCCACAACCTCCTCAAAATTACATACCTTTTGAACAGAAACAGAACAGAACAAAACTAGAAATGTCCTAATTTTTTTTCAAGTGGTTCTGCCGAGTTAGAAAATGCAATGTAAAAATTCGCCCTTTGCCGCAATGGTGAAGAAACTTTTAAATAATTCCTGGATCCAGATCACCACCAAAATGTAATCACTTGTTCCTTTTGTCATGTCCAACAACTCCACAATTTCATCAAAATCCATTCATAACTTTTTGAGTTGTCCTGATGACAGACAGACAGACAGACAGACAGACAGACAGACAGACAGACAGACAGACAAACAAACCAACGCAACCGAAAAAAATAACTAAGGTTTACAATTACAAAAAAAAAAAGTAAACCAGTGCAAAATACCTCAGGTAAGACCTGCACAAAACCTTATAAAGGAAATCGGACTGACCAACCAACTAACATGGGGCATGTGACTAAAATAATTGTATTGCTCTTTAATTAATGGACCAAAGATTTGAAATTACTGCATATTGGTTGGATATAGAAGCCAATGGAGCCTGTATTTGATACACACCTCTGACCAGCAGGAACATCTCCTGAGAATTTTGGAGGCTCAGCCATGGACCAGTCACTCTTCATGGACACACAGCTCGGCACTGGAGAGGATGGTCTCTTATGCTGCATGGGACTGGAACACACACACACACACACACACACACACACACACACACACACACACACACACACACACACACACACACACACACACATTAACTAATAAGATATTGTTTAAAACATGACATCAAAACAGTAGAGTTAGCAAGCAATGATGAAGAATCTTTTAAAGAATTCCTGGATACAGATCACCACCAAAATTGAATAATTTGTTCCTTTTGTCACGTCCAACAACTCCACAATTTCATCAAAATCCATTCATACATTTTTGAGTTGTCCTGCAGACAGACAGACAGACAGACAAACAAACCAACGCAACCGAAAACATAACTAAGGTTTAACAATTAGGGAAAAAATGTCAACCAGTGCAACAGACCTAAGGTAAGACCTGCACAAAACATTATGAAGGAAACCGGACTCTGACCAACCAACCAACAATGAGGCATGTGACGGAAATAATTGAATTGCGCTTTAATTAGTGGACAAAATATTTGAAATGTCTGCATAGTAGGTGGAATATGTAGCCTGTATTTGATACACACCTCTGACCAGCAGGAACATCTCCTGAGAATTTCAGAGGCTCAGCCATGGACCAGTCACTCTTCATGGACACACAACTCGGCACTGGAGAGGATGGTCTCTTATGATGCATGGGGCTGGAACACACACACACACACACACACACACACACACACACACACACACACACACACACACACACACACACACACACACACACACACACACACACACACATTAACTAATAAGAGTGTGCAGAGTTACCAGAGTACATTTGTTTCAAACACATTTCGCGGTTAAATATCCATACAAAAGAATCATGTCAAGATGGATGTAAACCCTCAAAAAAGCAATCCGTGCAACAAACTTCCCAACAAACCTAGGGTGTTATGTCACGGCAAAACAGAAACGTCATTTGTGCATAGTAGGTGGATTTAGAAGCCAATGTAGCCTGTATTTGATACACACCTCTGACCAGCAGGAACATCTCCTGAGAATTTTGGAGGTTCAGCCTTTGAACAGTCACTCTTCATGGACACACAACTCGGCACTGGAGAGGATGATCTCTTATACTGCATGGAGCTGGAATGCACAAACACACACACACACACACACACACACACACACACACACACACACACACACACACACACACACACACACACACACACACACACACACACACACACACACACACACACACACACACACACACACACACACTTTTCATGTGACATAATATACTAGGAGGGGGCACTGTGTCGTGTCCACTAAGCCCATGGTGGCCCTTGGTCATTTCCCAGCCATGCCCCATCTCTCTCTCCACACTCTCTTCCAGTCATGCTGTCAACTGTCCTATAAACAATGAAGACACATACGGATGTCATTTAAAAATAGAGTTAAATACATTACATTACACTAGTGGTTACCAAACATTTTTTTCTGTGGGAACCCTCTTCATTGGTGCCGGAAGCAGGGGTCCAAGGGATGCCATGCACTAAGCCCCCCACATTCGGGTTCGAATACAGCCTTAGTCATTCCCCATGCCTCCCCCATCTCTCTCTCCACACTTTTATCCAAAGTATGTAACTTACAATTATTCTTATAACTTGGGTTATTTACAAGGTATTGGTTACAGTCCCTGGAGCAATGTGGGGTTAGGTGCCTCGGCCATGGAGTTAGGGAGTGGAAGGGTGGGATTCGAACCTGCAACCCTCTGATCCCCTTAACCCTAAAGCGACCGACTGGGGTCATTTATATTTTCATACACCATTTCTGCAATTTTCATCAGAAAAACCTGTCCTTCTAGGAGTTTGTCAATACATATGTTGTGCATGTTGTGAATGATTAATTATTATTAATTATTGTGAGATTTGGACCATCTATATGGGATTTATAATCAAAACACCTCTGGGGTCATTTATGACCCCGAGAGGATCCATGAGATACTCAACATTATAATGTCCATTGTTGTTGTAATTTCCAAACTCTGTTTTTTGTATTTTGTGTCTTGGGGCAGACCATGGTGAGCAGACCTAAAATATTCATAATATAAACATTTATAGTATTAAAATATAATATATTATATAAATAAATAGGGCACCCCTGCGATAGCCAACGAAGCATATTGTGAGGGCACCCAGGTAGCATTTCCTCTGTTATTGCTCCATATTTGTTGATATCATGGCACAGTGGTCCTAGACACATGATGAGAATATGAAATGGAAGTCATCCTGATGAACAAAGAGGGAGGAAACAAGTCACCAGTGTAGAAATCAATGGCGTTTTTAGAATTTTCCTTATTATATGGCTATACAAAGGCTGAAGCATCAGTTGAATCATTTCTTTGCTCTAATACATATGGAAGACACCTTTTCACAGCTACAATGTCCAGAAAACGTTTCAGAGAATTTTTGAGTGTGCATAAGGTTATATGTTTGAGACATGGTTTTGTCTATGTAAATTACCATATTCTCTGATCTTGTGATTTCATGAACCCAGAAATGTTGAGTACCCTAAAGTTATATTGCAGAAATATCATCTATGTGCCTAATGGATAGAATTTAGCTTGGTTTCATAAAGTTTCACTTTGAGCAATTTCCATAATTAGCATTGATATACTGTATTATTATGGTAAGACTACTACAAGTGAATAGGGTAAAAAAATAAATGATAGATATAATAGGGTCATTCCACGCCAAATCTCCGAATCATCCCGCACGCCCATCTCAGATTTGGCAGAAAAAAATCAAGGAGGTTCACAAACGTCCCAATAGGAAAAGTGCAAAATTATAGCTCTCAACTCCTCATAGTTTTGTCATTAAAAATGTTTATGTCAGGTACCCCCCTGACTCGTTTGGAACAGACTTCTCAGAGAGCCCACTTTCAGATTGCCGTATCCAAAAAACTGCTTTAAGTAGGTCCTTACAAATTTCAAAGGGTAACATTTGGAACATGTACTTGTGAAATGTGGATTTTCACACATCCTCTTGTCATTTACCACCGTTTTCTGGGGGCTTAAAGTTGCGTGGAAAATTCTCACCTTTGAATTTGTGGGCATCTTTGAAGGACTGTGGTAAGCGCAGTTTTAAAGGCAGAGGTTTGATATGGACAATGTATGTTCCCAACCATTCTGTGCATGTTGTGTTGAAAGACTGATCTTCTGCGATGAACAGTTTAGAAGATATGAAGTCTTTAAAATGGAAAAACTGAAACTTGGTGCCATCTTTGCCATGTCATAAAAAAAAAATGTCACGACTCACCACCATATTATCAACAGTTTTGGAAAGATTAGATGTCTGTTCTTAACATATCCAAAAACTGTGATGGTATTCTGCCTCATTTGGTCACAATGATTTTTCAAAAACCCACTGTTGGGTGACTTTCATAGCTCCTATGAAAAATTGATATTAGTGGCATCTTCGCCATGTTATACAAAAGAAATGACAGAACTCACCACTATGACATTTACAGTTTTAGAAAGACTCAATGTCTGTTTTTAACATATCCAAAAACTGGGGTGGTGCTCTGTCTCATTTTTTAAGAATGGACTTGTAAAAACGGCTGTGTGACATCTGCAGCTTGCTGCTCTATTGAGGTGGGGCCCCTGCTCTGATCTTTGCAGGCTACATGGGGGCCCTATCTACCAGTATTTGCCATGAGGCCCTATGTGCAATTGTTCCGCCACTGTGAATGACTTGAGCAATTTGAGTCAGACATTTTTGATACAAGATATTTGACTTGAGCATTTTCGACACACTCAATATAATACGGCAAAAAAGTAAAAGTGGCTGTTGACAGAGGTTTTTTTCAGCTTTTTCTGTAACTACATTCCAGTAAATCAAAGGTTATAGACGTGTGTAAACTTCATCTTCAGGCACTGAAAACCAAATACCGGAATAAAGTGATGAAATGTTGAATCACTGAAACATCCCCGTAGATCTTGAAACAAGTACATCCTTACTATCACCACATTTCAATGCTTTTTATTTCAATTCATAACCATCTTAAATTACTTGTTTACCAATTTTAATGCAGTTCTGAAGTCTGCTGTGGATTATTTTGTATTGTGTAAGAGGTATTACTTTTCATCATGTGAATATTCTTTCTACATTTGACATGTGTTTCACTTCATGTATACATGTACGTCCACTTGGGCAAACTCATCAGGGTTAATGTCAAACATTAATCATTATTACTGCTTGCAATACCCAGCTTAGAGAAAGAGTTGACCCTTCATGAGCGTTCAGTCTGTCTTGCAGTGGTCTAAGACCATGCTCAGGGTAGCTCAGTCATGGTGATTGGAGGGGCAGGACAGCTGTTTAGTCAGGTTACCTCCCTACGAACAGTCTCCTCCTTTTGTATCATCACTGTTTTTTTCTCTTCTCCATGATCATAAAAGTGTCCCACCCCCCAAAAAAAACCATGACAAAGGTGACCTGTTCATAGAACTTGGCCCCGCCCCAGTCCTAACCATGACCGAGGAACCTAGCGCTTTGTATTGGTTCATGCCAAAGGTCTATCTGTTTGATATGTAAACAGAACAAAGTTGCTGAGGTGATGGGAAATTTAAAATGTTTTGAAGTTAAATATCAGAATATGTTCCCAACTAAAAGAAATTTGTCAAAAAGAATGTATGCTGATACAAAGTTATGCAAATATCCTGTATCAAGACTATGTATTAACAATGCTACTTTACCAATCAGGATGATTCAATTAAATTATCACTACTGCAATTCAAAACTTACATTACAGTATAATAGCATAATGTTAACTCCTACAGTGTTGAGGTTTAAACACATGGCCATAACCTTTAATTCACAAACATTTAGTTACCAAAAAATTAGTTACCTTAAAGCCAAAAGAAAAAGAAAAATAATAATGGTATATAAATCACTCAACTGTTTCTTATTGTGTGCTTCAAAAATACTCAATTCACATTTCTTGTATCAAAAATGCCCAAGTCAAACTGCCTGTCATTCACAGTGTCAGCCCAAATAGATTGGCACACAAAAGTCTGCAAAGGTCATGATTATGGCCCCTACCACAAATTCAGGAGGGCCCTGGCCAAATGCCCTGCTTGTCCCCCTGTAGCTCCGCCCCTGGTAATTCATGTGACTTAGGCATTTTCACAGGAGCTGCTGATGTAACAGCAAAGGGTTTTTCAAGAGTCATTACAAGACATTGATGCAGAACACCATCCCAGTTTTTGGATATGTTGCAAACAGACATCCTATCTTTCCAAAACTGTTCAGTTCATTGTGGTGATTGCTGTCATTGTTTTGGTATAGCATGGCAAAGTTGCCCCCCCAATATCAGGTTTTCATAGGAGCAGTGGAAGTCACACAACAGTGGGTTTTTAAAAAATCATTGTGACCAAATGAGGCAGAATACCATCACAGTTTTTGGATATGTTAAGAACAGATATCTAATCTTTCCAAAACCGTTGATAATATGGTGGTGAGTCGTGACATTTTTTTTAAATAACGTGGCAAAGATGGCACCAAGTTTCAGTTTTTCCATTTTAAAGACTTCATATCTTCTAAACTGTTCATCGCAGAAGATCAGTCTTTCAACACAACATGCACAGAATGGTTGGGAACATACATTGTCCATATCAAACCTCTGTCTTTAAAACTGCACTTACCACAGTCATTCAAAGATGCCCACAAATTCAAAGGTGAGAATTTTTCAAGCAACTTTAAGCCCCCAGAAAACGGTGGTAAATGACAAGAGGGTGTGTGAAAATCCACATTTCACAAGTACATGTTCCAAATGTTACCCCTTGAAATTCATAAGGACCTACTTAAAGTAGTTTTTTAGATACAACACTCTAAAAGTGGGCTCTCTGAGAAGTCTGTTCCAAACGAGTCAGGGGGGTACCTGACAAAAACATTTTTAATGACAAAACTATGAGGAGTTGAGAGCTATAATTTTGCACTTTTCCTATTGGGACGTTTGTGAACCTCCTTGATTTTTTTCTGCCAGATCTGAGATGGTCGTGCGGGATGATTCGGAGATTTGGCGTGGAATGACCCAATAATGAAACTTTCTCAGTTGATTACTGATGATGAGAGAAGAAAAACATGTATTGGATGTTTTTTGTATTTTGATGTTTACATATGCAAATGAGGGCATACATCATATTTAGCATATACGTATGTACGTTTGACTAATTTTTAGCAAAGCAATGAAATGTTCAAATTCTCATTTTTTTGCTTTAGATGAGGGAAAAGGATGTACAAGATATAAATAAATTTGAATGAACCCCAAAAAATAATTAATATAGGGGTATTTCTATATAAACTCCTTGGGGACCCCGCTCGGTCAGATTAGTCGCAAAAACAGGCAGGTCGCTTGAGGGTTAAAGGATAACTCCAGCCAATTTCAACATGCAGTTGTAATGCTCACACTACCCTGGACTTTTCTGAGATCCTGGTCATTGTAATGGGGACAGGTGTTTGTTTTTCATTAAAAGGAATGTTTTAATTCAAATAAAATGTGCCCCCATATGAATAGCTCAGATCTCTGAAAGGGCTGAGCCAAAAAATTCAGTGTACAGTTAAATGTACATTACACATTACATTACACCAGTGGTTCCCAAACATTTTTTTTCTGTGGGGACCCTTTCCATTGGCGCCAGAAGCAGGGGTCCACCCTACTAACAATTTTTAGTTCTAAGAAGGTTCCTGAAACACAAGCCCTTGGTTCCAGTTTAGTTCTGGGTACGTCCCCAGAGAGTCATGTTTGGTTATTTTTCCGTTCTCACTTGGTTGGCAGGAAAGTTTAATTTTCGTTCCTAGAATGTTATATGTGTAGTTCCCATTCCGTTCCCTTATTGTTCTCTCACCGTCACTTTATTCCTGTTCATGTCATGTTTGTTCCCTTGCCATTCCCATATGGTTCCCTTAACCTTGTTGGTTGCATATTTGGTTCCTTAGACATGCTCCTGATGTTCCCCCAACCTTGTTTATTATTGTGAATGTGTTTTGGTCCTGCCCCACTATCTCTCACCATAGTTGAGGTACCCTGATCATGGTAATTAAGCACCTCCCATCCTCCACCATGACTGAAACACCCTGCGCCTGGCATCAGTTTGCCACACTGCTCTCTTAGGATAATGTTAAAAGTTGTTGAAAACATGTAGAATGTCTATATTTTATACATCAGTCTATACTGTACTGCACCACAATGTGAGAGAAATATCAGCTGAGCATGTATGATCACAATCTAGTGGGAATGAATACCAAATGTTTTCCTTAATGAAATTTAAAATATAACCATACCATCTACATCAAGTGCACAATGGAGCAAGCAATGTAACATGTGCTGTTACTAACTAGCTCACAAAGCAAGGCACAAGATGTAGCTAACAAATGCCATAAGCGCCTTTAGCTTGCTTGCAAACATCAAGTGCACAATGTAGCAAACAATGTAACATGTGCTGTTACTGACTAGCTCACAAAGCAAGGCACAAGATGTAGCTAACAAATGCCATAAGCCAAAAGCGCCTTTAGCTTGCTTGCAAAGCAGGTAAACAAGCGCTATGCTGTGCCATGCTGACCAGCCAGCAGGCAGGCAGGCAGGCAAATATTTAAAGCACTGTGACAGTCCAGGTTTATATACAGGCTCAAGAGTACCATGTGACCAGATTGATTAGGAGTTTTTCAGGTGCAAGCAATTGAGTCATGATATACCAGCCCTAAGTAATTAGGTTTGGCAAAGCGCTGATGGACAGATTGGTTGTGAGGGGCCTGCTTGTTACCGGCAAAGGTGTAACAAGTTCTCAAGTAATTTCTTTCACTCAACACATCTTTTGTGTGATGTTGTGTGCACAGCCAAACCTTAGATCAACCCAACCAAGTTGAGTTAAATGAATGAAATGGAATAAAAAAAAAAGATTGTGTTCATGATAAAATCTGGAGGAAATACTGTTACTAATATGTAGACGTATATGATTTAATCGGGTGGACAGTCATCATTGCTTATGCTCTGAACAACACAGTATAAACAAAGTTGGGGGAACATCAGGAGCATGTCTACGGAACCAGACGTGACCAGACCTATAATGTAACCATCAAGGTTATGGGAACCATATGAGAACGATGAGGGAACAAACATGAAAAGCAATAAAGGTACGGTGAGAGAACGGCGAGGGGATGGAATGGGAACCACACATATATCGTTCTGGGAACTTAAATTAAACTTTCCTGGCAACCCAGTGAGAACCGAAACAGAACCAAAAATGACGCATCCGAAACGTATCCAGAACCGAACCGGAACCAATGGCTGCTTGGTTTTTACTGTAACCAAAGGGAACGTTTGTAAGTGGTAGATTTTGGTTTGGTAATAACCCCAACCTTTAGAGAACCAAAAGTCAAACGTTTTCTTTACGTTCTCTGTTACTAGGGCAAGGGATGCGACCGCATCCCCAGTTTTGGGCTCCCTAAATTAGTCTCTCAACTCATGAGTCAAACATACTAAGGATATGGGTTACTGTAACCAGGGCTCTAAATTAACCTTTTCTACCACCAGCCAATTTGGCTGGTAGATATTTGTCTTACCAGCCAAATAGAAGTTCAACTAGTAATTTTTGTTAATCTCGCCGAAATAAAATGTGTTATAGATATTTTTTATTATTATTTTATTAAACTATTTCCACAACACACATAAAGAATATACATACTATTAGGCCTTTACATACTATATAAACTTAAAAAACATACTTTTAACTTGTGATTATTTTTTTCTTACTCAATCCATTTCATTCCTTTTTCTTTCATTTCCACTGAAAACAGTGAATCACACCACAGACCTTTAACATAGCACTAACCAAACACATACAGCCATCACCACAAACTGCCCTCCTTTTCCGATGGCGTGGGCTTTCCGAATCAGCAACTACATGCAATTGTGCCAGGACTAAGACAGTCCTAAATCATCATAAACTAACAGGCACAGATCTCCTCATCTGTCCTTCTCGGATTCGCTCCACCACCACTCCATTTTAAAGATGGCCTCTCAACGTCATTTGATTAATATTGCTGTGTTCCCCATTGTTATTGAATGTGTTACGCGTTGGTCCTGTTTTAAAAAACGTTCTGGCCGTTTTTGCAAGCCAGCAATGTGGCTTGTGGAGAAACGAGAGGGTGTTCCGTGTTTCTCGTGGAAATGCGTCTCTGATTGGCTCACTCTTCCTGCTCTCGTTGAAATGCGTCTCTGATTGGCTCAGTCCTCCTGTTCTGGAATAGAATGTAATGGGGAACAGAGTCGCCACTTCTCCGGGTGGTACTGCACTATAGGGGCACCAACGGAGGCGTGCATGCTCCATTCAGGGCAGTGCTCTTTCGACAGCGACCCCTAAGCGAGCTGCAGGCAACCAGAGTGGGCTTGCTGTATGGATGAGGCTTTGTGCTGTGTGTGTACCTGAGAGTAGCAACCAGCTGATAGCTAAGCTAAGCTAGATTTCGAGCCACCAGACGTTGCTTGTATTGAAAACAAGCAGAAAAAAATTACTCGACATGTTTTTAGAAAAATGGGTCGACATAAAGCTTTGTGGGCAACGCCTTCTTTCGACGTGACGAAACACAGAAAGGCTTTTCGTGATTCGCTCGTTTCTCTGCATTATTTATGTAAATTGGGAAACACCGGGAAACACAGCCAGGCGAGGTGACGCACCGCTATGAGAGCCTTACAAGTGAGTTTAACTTGGGGTGACCGTCCGATCTTCAAAAGGAGTGAGTAAAACTGTGTTTTATCGGAAGTTGGCCTTTAACGTCTCTGTTACTATTACTAGCATTCACCGACACAGAACCTTGCCGTTACTACCACAGCATTCTTCATCACCCGTACAAAACCTACTAAACAGAAGTAACCTGCGCTAGTCATATTATTGAAACTGACTTCAGCGCGAGCCACTTTCAAAATCTCTCTGCTCTTCAAACAATCAGTGGCTCCTCTAGTGCACGCTGTGAAGCAGGCAGACAATAGGCCTAAGGCTACGTTACTGTGATTACCCGGGTTCGAATACAGCCTTAGTCATTCCCCATGCCTCCCCCATCTCTCTCTCCACACTTTTATCCAAGGGTCATTCCACGCCAAATCTCCGAATCATCCCGCACGACCATCTCAGATTTGGCAGAAAAAAATCAAGGAGGTTCACAAACGTCCCAATGGGAAAAGTGCAAAATTATAGCTCTCAACTCCTCATAGTTTTGTCATTAAAAATGTTATTGTCAGGTACCCCCCTGACTCGTTTGGAACAGACTTGTCAGAGAGCCCACTTTCAGATTGCCGTATCTAAAAAACTGCTATAAGTAGGTCCGTACAAATTTCAAGGGGTAACATTTGGAACATGTACTTGTGAAATGTGGATTTTCACACATCCTCTTGTCATTTACCACCGTTTTCTGGGGGCTTAAAGTTGCTTGAAATTCTCACCTTTGAATTTGTGGGCATCTTTGAAGGACCGTGGTAAGCACAGTTTTAAAGACAGAAGTTTGATATGGACAATGTATGTTCCCAACCATTCTGTGCATGTTTTGTTGAAAGACTGATCTTCTGCAATGAACAGTTTAGAAGATATGAAGTCTTTAAAATGGAAAAACTGAAACTTGGTGCCATCTTTGCCATGTTATTAAAAAAAAATGTCACGACTCACCACCATATTATCAACAGTTTTGGAAAGATTAGATGTCTGTTCTTAACATATCCAAAAACTGTGATGGTATTCTGCCTCATTTGGTCACAATGATTTTTCAAAAACCCACTGTTGTGTGACTTCCACAGCTACTATGAAAAATTGATATTAGTGGCATCTTCGCCATGTTATACAAAAGAAATAACAGAACTCACCACTATGACATTTACAGTTTTAGAAAGACTCAATGTCTGTTTTTAACATATCCAAAAACTGGGGTGGTGCTCTGTCTCATTTTTTAAGAATGGACTTGTAAAAACGGCTGTGTGACATCTGCAGCTTGCTGCTCTATTGAGGTGGGGCCCCTGCTCTGATCTTTGCAGGCTACATGGGGGCCCTATCTACCAGTATTTGCCATGAGGCCCTATGTGCAATTGTTCCGCCACTGTGAATGACTTGAGCAATTTGAGTCAGACATTTTTGATACAAGATATTTGACCTGAGCATTTTCAACACACTCAATATAATACGGCAAAAAAGTAAAAGTGGCTGTTGACAGTTTTTTTTCAGCTTTTTCTGTAACTACATTTCAGTAAATCAAAGGTTAAAGACGTGTGTAAACTTCATCTTCAGGCACTGAAAACCAAATACCAGAATAAAGTGATGAAATGTTGAATCACTGAAACATCCCCGTAGATCTTGAAACAAGTACATCCTGACTATCACCACATCTCAATGCTTTTTATTACAATTCATAACAATCTTTAATAACTTGTTTACCAACTTTGATGCAGTTCTGAGGCCTGCTGTGGATTATTTGGGATTGTTTATGAGATATTACTTTTTATCGTTCTACATTTGATTTGTGTATCACTCCATGTATACATGTATGTCTGTGCAATTGCATCATGGTTAATGTAGAACATGAAACATTAATACATAAATTGCTCAGCTCTGTGGCAGAGTTGACTCTTGATGAGCATTCAGTTAGTATTGCAGTGGTCTAGCACCATGCTCAGGGTAGCTCAGTCATGGTGATTGGAGGGGCAGGACAGCTGTTTAGTCAGGTTACCTCCTTACGAACAGTCTCCTCCTTTTGTATCATCACTGTTTTTTTTTTCACTTCTCCATTATAAAAGTGTCCCACCCCCCAAAAAAAACCATGACAAAGGTGACCTGTTCATAGAACTTGGCCCCGCCCCAGTCCTAACCATGACCGAGGAACCTAGCGCATTGTATTGGTTCATGGCAAAGGTCTATGTGTTAAATCATTAGACATGCACCTCTACTAGCAGAGCAAAGTTGAAGAAGTGATGGAAAATTTGAAATGTGTTGAAGTAAAATATCAAAACATATTTCCAGCTAAAAGAAATTTGTTTAAAAAATCATGTGCTGAAATAAAGTTTGGCAAACATTCTGTAACAAGACTGTGTGTTAACAATGCTACTTTACAAATCAGAATGATTTAATTAATTTATCACTACTACAATTCAAGACTTACTTTACGTTGCAATAGCAAAATGTTAACTCCTACAGTGTTGAGGTTTAAACACATGGCCATAACCTTTAATTCACGAACATTTAGTTACCAAAAAATGTAGTTACCTAAAAGCTAAAAGAAAAATAATAATGGTATATAAATCACTCAACTGTTTCTTATTGTGTGCTTCAAAATACTCAAGTCACATTTCTTGTATCAAAACATGTCCAAGTCAAACTGCCTGTCTTTCACAGTGTCAGCCCAAATAGATTGGCACCCAAAAGTCTGCAAAGGTCATGATTATGGCCCCTACCACAAATTCAGGAGGGCCCTGGACAAATGCCCTGCTTGTCCCCCTATAGCTCCGCCCCTGGTAATTCATGTGACTTAGGCATTTTCACAGGAGCTGCTGATGTAACAGCAAAGGGGTTTTTCAAGAGTCATTACAAGACATTGATGCAGAACACCATCCCAGTTTTTGGATATGTTACAAATAGACATCCTATCTTTCCAAAACTGCTCAGTTCATTGTGGTGATTGCTGTCATTGTTTTGGTATAGCATGACAAAGTTGCCCCCCAATATCAGGTTTTCATAGGAGCAGTGGAAGTCACACAACAGTGGGTTTTTAAAAAATCATTGTGACCAAATGAGGCAGAATACCATCCCAGTTTTTGGATATGTTAAGAACAGACATCTAATCTTTCCAAAACTGTTGATAATATGGTGGTGAGTCGTGACATTTTTTTTAAATAACGTGGCAAAGATGGCACCAAGTTTCAGTTTTTCCATTTTAAAGACTTCATATCTTCTAAACTGTTCATCGCAGAAGATCAGTCTTTCAACACAACATGCACAGAATGGTTGGGAACATACATTGTCCATATCAAACCTCTGTCTTTAAAACTGCACTTACCACAGTCCTTCAAAGATGCCCACAAATTCAAAGGTGAGAATTTTTCAAGCAACTTTAAGCCCCCAGAAAACGGTGGTAAATGACAAGAGGATGTGTGAAAATCCACATTTCACAAGTACATGTTCCAAATGTTACCCCTTGAAATTCATAAGGACCTACTTACAGTAGTTTTTTAGATACAACACTCTGAAAGTGGGCTCTCTGAGAAGTCTGTTCCAAACGAGTCAGGGGGGTACCTGACAAAAACATTTTTAATGACAAAACTATGAGGAGTTGAGAGCTATAATTTTGCACTTTTCCTATTGGGACGTTTGTGAACCTCCTTGATTTTTTTCTGCCAAATCTGAGATGGTCGTGCGGGACGATTCGGAGATTTGGCGTGGAATGACCCCCAAAGTATGTAACTTACAATTATTCTTATAACTTGGAGTAATCACAAGGTATTGGTGACAGTTCCTGGAGCAATGTGGGGTTAGGCACCTCAGCCATGGAGTGAGCAAGTGGAAGGGTGGGATTCAAACCTGTAACCCTCTGATCTCCTTAAAGGATAGCTCCAGCCAATTTCAACATGCAGTTGTAATGCTCACACTACCCTGGACTTTTCTGAGATCCTGGTCATTGTAATGGGGACAGGTGTTTGTTTTTCATTTCTTAAAATTCTTTTAATTATTACCAGAAATATCCAAAAGGTTATGCAACATCAACAGACAACTAGCAAACAGCATACCTTTCGGGAAAATATTTGGAGTAGGCCTATGTTGAGAAATGTTTTAATGTAAATAAAACCTGACCCCATAAGAATAGCTCAGATCTCTGAAAGGACTGAGCCAAAAACTGCAGTGTCACTGGGTAATGACAAGGGTAGTCAAGGGTAGCGTGAGCAATACAACAGCATATTGAAATTGGCTTAACTGTTCCTTTAAGCACTAGGCCGCCACAGTTCAGTGGCAATGCTACCACAGATTCTGTAAGAGACCAGATCTGAGCGAGGCGAGCGACGGAAGTAATAGACTTTGTATTGAGTCGCGTGACAAAAGCGATTCCGGAGACTAGAGATATTTGCGCGCTGAGCACGACAGTTTGAAGTTGAAATCTTTTCAACTTTCTATGACGCGGTTCGGCGACAAGCCGCGACAGCCAATGACTGTATAGAGGTCAGTGACTACAGCCAATGGGAATGCTTGAATGCTTTGCCTTCTGCCTGTACAGACATACTCTAGTCTCCTCAATCGCTCGTATCGCTTGCTGCTGCACTCTGTCGCTTGAATCGCATCGCGCCTGGTCTATTCGCGCAGTTATCCATGTGGTGGCCCGGAGACCAGAATGAATGGAGTCCTATGGAGAAAAAACCCTCATGGTGCCTTTATCTCAGTATATGTTTTTTTCTCGTGTAATTCAGATGTTGCTTTCGAAAGACTATATATAGAAAACACCCACGGCTGAGTTTTAGATCTTTTGAGCCACGCATATGCTTAAAAAGTGATTTTTAAGTGTCTATGACGTCACATCCTTAGCAAAATGCTAGCGATTAGTGAGCAACAAAAACGCCTCCTGTAACAAATCAAACGGACATATGTGCTTTTTTTTTAACTGTTTTTCTCTATTGCTTACACACAATTTACGGAATCAGTTCTCGAATTCTCAAAACTCTACTCACAAATCTCCAAACCTCCCACACAACGGGCAAAACTCTTAACTACCTCTGAAAAATTCACGTCTTGTCTCAAAACAATGTACTCTCCTCTAAAAAGGTAATTTTGTTCTCAAATGACACACACAAGCAGTCATTTTACAGTTTTTCTCGATTGCCTACACACAATTTTCGGAATCGGTCTTCGAATTCTCAAAACTCTACACACAAATCTCCAAACCTCACTCTCAACGGGCCAAACTCTTCACTACCTCTGAAAAATGCACGTCTTGTCTCAAAACAATGTACTCTCTTCTAAAAACCTCATTTTGTCGTCAAATGACACACACAGACAGTCACTACACATTTGCAGACCCATTAAAACACTGTTGGGCACAGGGTTAACCCTTATGTTGTGTTCGGGTCATTTTTGACCCGTTTTCAAGTTTTAGTGTGAAAAAAACACACTTTCCTTTATTTTCTTGGAATAAGGCTTCATCTAATCCTCAGTCACAATCATTTCAACACAAAAAAATATGTGTTATCATTTTAGTAAATTTTGAAGGTCCAAAAAAAAAAAAGTTACATCTGTGGTGTTCGGGGGTCAAAATTGACCCGGTATAGAGTTTTGGTTGTTTTATGCATTTCTGAAAAGCTGTTGGTTGCCCTTTGTCTTCAGTTTGGTGATTTATGGTGAGGAAAATATATTTCTTGCCTGAACTTTTTTTTTGCCAGCTTTTTGATATTACAAATCCAATATGGCCGCCGGACAGTCCCATACAGTACAATATGTCATATCTCCTGTTGTGAAAGGAGTACAGATGTATTTCTGGTGTCTACTCATATGTTTTATGGTCAGGGAATCCATTCCTGCATTATATAATGAGATTTTTTTTGCACATTTGTTTGATCAAAATCAAAAGTTCATAATGGCACCTAAAACCTATAGAACTAGTCTTATACTTTCCATAAAGTTGATTTGGCAATGAGATAATGGTCCATGTTCATAGCATAGTGGATTCAGATGAATAGTGTGACTTTTTCATGTTCATTGAGGTGTTCATTTCCAATACCTTTGCATTAGATTGGCAGAATAGCTGTGACTCTGACAGAATTGTTATTTTGTATATTTACCACACTAAAATCATATACATATTGAAAAACACCAAGTCAACATATTTAAAGATTAATTCTATGCACTGAAAAACTAATTTAGTTGACATTTGGTCTTTATCCTGCTATAAATATCTTTGGGTTGGTTTGGACCCGAACACCACAAATGCCACTCGAGAAAAACTAATAAAATAAATTTGGGGATTGTTGTACTCTCATATCAGCTGTAATACATGGACAACATAATCACTAATTGTATCACTTTGGGAGGTATTAATAGTGAATTTATGCAGATTTTGATAGTTTTGGTCATCAAAAACGATTTGCATAATGTAAGATAAAAGATCTTTAAAGTCAAAAAGATGAATACATCAAGTAATATTTCCATGGATATGAATACATACCAAGTTAGCCATGAGATGAAAAACAATATTTGATGATAACTAGTGTTTTCAGGTATTTTATAGCTGAGTTTTGTTATCACGGGTCAAAAATGACCCGAACACCACAGGTGTATGCAGCTTATGAACACAACACAATGTTTAAACTAATTTCTCCCAGTAACTTGGGCTTTTTTTGTTCTGGATTGCATGGATACTGTGACATAAGTTGGAAAAACTTCATTCCCACAACACACAAACAGAAACAGAAAGATTTGAATGTCTTTTTCACAAAAATAACACTAAACAAAAATAACACAAAAGATACTAAAGAGGGTATTTTTCTGTAGTAAAATACTGAAATATTGTTTTTAGACTCGGAGTACACAGACGTGTATATATTTTACATATTTTTAAAAAATATTTAAAAAATGCACAAATGTATTGTAAAATATTGTGTAACTACATGAAAGTTATGTCTGGTATAACATATTTTTGAGTTCAAAAACTAAACAAATGGGTTTTCTCCTTGCATCCACTCATTTTTCATCAATATGACATGCAATGTGTGTCCTTATGGGGTGATGATTTCAGATTGTAAACCGGTATGAAGAGAGTTTGCCCATGTGATGAGGAAGTGAACATAGTTGCAGTTGATTGTAGTGTTGTGAATGACAGTGTGTTCCATGAGAAACCCATTGTTTTTCTTTATGAAAATTGAGTGTAATCCAGAGAATTGTGTGTAATGGTGTGAAAAGAGTGTGTTTTAAAACTGGAATTTGAGTGTTAAGTAGGAATTGTGTTTAGTGTTCAGTGACATTGGTTAGGGGAGTTGGGAAATGGTTGAGATGTTCCGAGAATTGTGTGTGAAGTACCAGAACTTGTGTGGAGGCAATCGAGAAAAACTGTAATACACTCTTATGTGAACCATTGAACAGTAGTATGCACAAGGTAAAACTCTTTACTTAACTTGACACACAGTAGAAACTTATTTTCTTCAGTGTTCTACTTACTAAAGAGAGTATTTTTCTGTAGTAAAATACTGAAATATTGTTTTCAGAATCAGAGTACACAGATCAGATGTGTGGCAAAAAAATATATTTTACATAATTTTCTGACATTCAAAAAAAATGCACTAATTTATTGTAAAATATTGGGTAACCACATGAAAGTGATATCTTGTATAACGTATTTTGGAGTTCAAAAACTAAACAAGTGATTGTTCTCACTGCATCCACTCATGTTTTCATCAACATCACATGCACTGTGTGTCCTTATGGGATTATGATTTCAGATTGTGAACCGGTATGAAGAGAGTTTGCCCATGTGATGAGGAAGTGAACATAGTATGGCAGTTGATTTTAGTGTTTTGAATGACGGTGTGTTCAATGCGACAACAAGGGATTTTCTTCATGAAAATGGTGTGTAATCCAGATAATTGTGTGTAGTGGTTTGAAAAGAGTGTGTTTTAAAACTGAAATGTGAGTGTAAAGGCAAGGCAATGCAAGGCAAGTTTATTTATATAGCGCATTTCATACACAGGTGCAACTCAATGTGCTTCACAAAGTTAACAAATGTAAATGAAAGGAAACAGGGAAGAAAGAAGGAAATGAATTAGAGTCAAAAAGCATTTAAAAACATTAAGATAAAACATAAGGTAAAAATAATAATAAAATAAGATAAAATAAAACAAATTAAATAAAAATAAAAATAATAAGAATAAGTAATTTAAGCTAGGGGAAAACATCTGAGAACAGCTTTGTCTTGAGTCTAGATTTAAAGCTATCAATAGTGGGTGCATTTTTTATGTCATCTGGAAGCTGGTTCCAAAGCTTTGAAGCATAGAATCTAAAGAAGGGATTGTGTTTAGTGTTCAGTGACATTGGTTAGGGGAGTTGGGAAATGGGTGAGATGTTCCGAGAATTGTGTGTGAAGTACCAGAAATTGTGTGGAGGTAGGGATGCAAATGATTAATCGACTTTAGATTAGTTGTCGAGCAAGAGGTTGCTCGATTAAAATGTATTAATCGCGATTAACCGCTAGAGGGCGCTAGAGACTGTTGAGTGGTTCTAGTTCTAGTCCTACTCAAATCCATGGTGCGCAGATTTTATCTATTAAATTGTCATTGCAACTTCTAGAGTTCTTATGGGTCTTTTGGAGATGTGTACTTGAATCTGTGATTATGCCAAGTCCAATGGTGTAAGTTGTAACTGCTTGAATTATGAGAAAAACGATCTTTCAAGACAGGCAAATGTCACTGCAAGCAGCATTTTACTGTAGGGTTAAGCTTGCTAGGTTAGCTTAGCGTGCTAACTACTAGCGAAATCACAAACGTAGTCATTTCAAATTGTGAGCTGTAATTTTAACCACTACACCCTGTCAGATATCAAGACTAGTATTAGCTGAACAGGGTATGAATATATATGACCATGCATGAAGTGGAGCACCATCTGTTCAATTTCAGGTGAATCCATGTTAGCTGTAAGTGTTGTTGTCACAGCTCCATTCATTCTCAATGGAGCCTGTTAGCTTATTAGCTCTCCTTACAGACACAGGAAATAACTTTTTTTTGTTCAGAAACGAACTTTGTTGACATTACTATCCATTATGGACAACAACACACTACCCAACATATAGCATTTCTTTATTTTGAAGCGTATTAAATTAAAATGCTTGTGGTTGGCTGACACATATGCAGACAAGTCAGTCTGATCACGTTTCACTCAACGTTGTCTGATAGGCAAGGCGACAGAGGGGGGCATGGGGCTACTAGTTCACTCCTGGGTGAAATCAATGCCTCCCCAAAGGTGGTGTGGAGATGCCATAGAAAACAGCTTTCTTTTCCTAATGCATAATTATAATTATATTATAATAATATAATATAACATCATACAATAAAATACAATATGGGCTTAATGATCATAATATAATTCTCATAATATAATTTAATATAACAATATTGAACTCAGTGTTTTAACTATTTAGCTGATATTTTAAAAGGCCCTATGAAATTCAGGTGAAAAAACGCCGCTTATCAATTAATCGAAAGTCGATCGATAACACTATCAACTAATGATTAATGAATTAATCGATAATTTGCATCCCTAAGTGGAGGCAATCGAGAAAAACTGTATTATATTGTTGAGTGAAACCCTTATTGAAATCTCCAGAACGACATTCAATTCTGAGCTTTGTTGATGAGACCTGGGTGAAAATTAAGATTTTTAGCATCTAGCTATTGGGTTCCATTCATTCTGGTCTCCGAACCATAGAATTACAGTATTTGCCTACTGCTTGAACACTATAGGCTGATGCTTGGACCAAAATAGCATATTGTTAAGCTGTTGGTAACATAACTTAAACACAGTGTGTCCGTACCTTAAACAAAAGTCCTGCTTAACACTGTAGTAGCAATTCAGCAACGCACATTTTGCTTTATGCAACACACTTGCTCATGTCACTGCACACTTTTTCCTCATGAGGCACTCTATTAAAAAATGAACACTCATCATATCATTGGGAAAACACATCTGTTAAAAAACAAAACACACTGGATGTATGACAAGATTTAGGCACCAACAATAAAACACATGCTTTCAAAATTAACCACTATTCTGCCAGGTACAAAGTTTTACTTTGATTGCTTCTTTGCTAAATTCACACCTTCCTACACTCAAACAAAGCAACAAATAGCACAACGGTACTAAAGAGTAAAATATGGAGTATGGCATTGACTGACTCAAGTTCTATAAAACCTAGCCTGATGCCAGGAGTAGCCTTTTGTCTTCATCACATGTTAGGTATGAACATGCTAGTTTGTAGAAATACACGTAATAGTGTCATTTTCAGAACACAACCATGCAAGCACTTGAGCAACCTGACTGAACATGATATAATTTTGATGACGTCATGTAGATGTCAGCTGCATATTGTGTCTCGAATCATATTTAGATGTTTGAAAATTTGTATGTGAAGAGTTGCAAAACCCCCTAACTCCATTTCTGAAGACCTGCACTTCTATATTTTTAGAGAACACCGTTGTTGGTTTGGTTTACATTGAAGGACTTGATAATACATATAAATAGTTATATTGCATAGATACAATTTTAAAAATATGCACTTTTGATAGCTTTGTATTAAATAAAAATGAATTAAGATTATTTTCTGAAAAGTCACTTAGGGGGTTTTGCATCTAAACTCTTCATGTACAGAATATACCCAATACACAAACAAATGGTCCATAAGCTCACCTACACACTGTTGTGTTGAGAGTGATGTAGGCCTACTGTTTATATTTTGTTTCAGTTTAATGTCCTGTACTGTAAGGTGCAGTTATGTAATGTACAGTATTGAATTTTGGGGTCTTGTGAATATGTACATTCTGTGAGTGTGATGATGCGACCCGTGAGCGCGCGTCATCATCACGGCGTCTGCTGTAGCAGGCGCCATTGAAAGCATGAACCAGTCTCCCCATTCAAACTTTTCCCCGAGTTATTATTTTTGTTTATGAACTTCAGTTTGTTTCATTTTCATATTCTGCATTTATGGTCTTGTTAGTCATCATGGGTCGACACATGCTTAGCTGACAACCATTTAAACCCGGAGTATTCATACATTACACTCGCATACATTGCATCCAAACGCGCATACATTTTCAATCACAAACCACACGAAATCCAAGTTTTGTCAATATGTTTTGTTTCTTTATTTTGTTATGCCTAATTCCATTATTCATCCTTATGAGTTCAAACGAGTGGTTTTTCAGTGTTTTAAGAACATTTAGCAATGTTTCTGGAGCAAATGAAAGTTTCTCATCTTACCGGTCTCGCAGCACTTCCGTGTTTGACAAAGGGTTGCGTGCTGGCGAGAGTGACGTTTTTATCCTTGGGCACGTTCGCGTGTGCACATCCTCTCGCCATCCCGTTGACTGTTAATCTCCAAAAACTTCATGGTTTTTGACATTTGCATGTTGCCATGCATTTGTATTTGTTTGTTATTTTTCTTGTTAAGGCCTGATAATGTTTATTTTGTTGTAGCGCGCTTTTAAAAGATTTAAATTAATTAAGATGTACTGCCTGTGTAAAATTCCCTGTTTTTTCTTCAGGCATTTGTTTTAGCCACCTATAGGGAAGAGGCAGGCATCCTTCATAATGGGGATGTTCTCATTCTCTGGGAGAGCCAGGTGGACACAAGACCTGTATTTGTTTGCTCTGCCATAATATAGGCCTACTCAGAAGTGTGAGTATTTTGATGGCTAATTTGCATTCGAGCCTAAGGCTAGTTAGTTTATTTCTTTTGTGCAACTTTATTTTGGTTCCTCGTAACCTGTTTATTTTTTGTATATTCTGCTTCCCGAAGGGGAAGGCAGTGTGATGGAGTGACCATCACTAGGGTTGTGGGTGTGTTCTGACTAACATGCCAACGAGCCTGGCTCTTTGGTGTAGCGGTCAGAGCCCCGGTTTACTACCCCAGAAGGTCTGGGTTCGAGTCCCAGCTGGGCAACTCTACTCCCCTTCGCTACAGTGAGTCTGAATAGACTGTCACAAAAAGAAAAGCCGCTGTGTTTTGTATAAAGTAGACAAGTGTTTTCACATTGATCTAATTTGTTTTCTCATTTGATGCTAATGTGTGTCTTTTGACATGAAAATGAGGCTTTGACAAAAGATTGTTGAGTTTTTATGGCAATGTTAAGGTTTTGATAGCAGATTTTCATGCTGGCATATATGTGAAGGGTTTATCTTCAAGTGTTGGGAGTAATTGGCTTGTGTGTAGAGTTTTGACTCTATGAGCGAAATTTTGCAAATTGTGTGCAAGCAGTAGGCAAAAACTGTAATACAAGCAACTGGTACAATGGGGCTTAATAGCGAGTGGCAAGGCTGTTCTATAAGGGCTGTGATGCTACACTGATTGGGGCCCTGGGAAACATGTCCAGCTTTGGCTGGGCCCTGGGACAAAGTCCTTTGAAAGGGCCCCCCACCCAATACATACTATGTAATGAGGACCCCCACCCAATACATACTATGTAATGAGGACCCAATTCCAATACATACTATGTAATGAGGACCCAATTCCAATACTATGTAATGAGGACCCAATTCCAATACTATGTAATGAGGACCCAATTCCAATACATACTATGTAATGAGGACCCAATTCCAATACATACTATGTAATGAGGACCCAATTCCAATACATACTATGTAATGAGGACCCAATTCCAATACATACTATGTAATGAGGACCCAATTCCAATACATACTATGTAATGAGGACCCATCTCTAGGCCTCCTCTTTCCCTGGGCCCGGGGCAACTGACCCGCCCAGGTGACCAGCTGACATGCCCATGGCTATATAATAATAATAATAATAATTTATTAATTATTATTATTATTATTATTATTATTATTATTATTATTATTATTATTATTGTTATTATTATTATTATTATTATTATTATATACAAAATATATAAATATTATAATTATTACTGTTTATTATTAGTGGTAGTAGTAGTAGTAGTAGTAGGCCTAGTAGTATTCATGGCCTAACCCCAGATATCCATGGCTGCTGTCTTCTTCTGGACTGGATCCTTCTCCAGGGCTGCCCTGCACATCCCCCTCTAGGGGAACCTCCATCTTCAGCTACTCCTCTGGAAGACAGAAACATCATCATCACACACCACACGCTAATAAAACGACTGAAAACCACTCACAAAGTACTACAGACTTTGCTGGTGTATCTGTTTACCTTGGGCCTGAACGCCTGAATTGCTCAAACACACTTGAGGTCTAAGTGCCCTTGAGAGGGCAATTTGACATGTCTCCAAAAACAAATCTGTAACTCTGTGAGTTTTTGTCATTGAAACACATAAGTTACACCATTAGAAACCTCAGACCTTCCGGATTTCAAATATATATATATTAAATAAATTATATAGCTGGCCCAATTTAAAGAAAGTGAAAAGAAATCTTCGCATATTCTGTACTCTCTGCCTGTAGCAGCCACACCTATAGCTATTCACATGTAAAGTACCGGTGCTTGAGTGGCTATTCAGAGGTGACAACACGCCCCTTTCAGGTAGGGTAAACACAGCAGACGTAGAGTGACAGGGGGGTTGGGGCTATCAGAGCACATGGGGATTGACAGGGGGGTGTGGGCCATTAGAGGTTTTTCACACCTATCTCATTAGTATTCAAATGAGACAGGCAGTGGCAGTGACATAGTCATTTTTTTTTGCATTTTGTATGAAAACAACAAAACATTTCTAAATGCCCTTTTCACTTTTATGCTGCCAACACATTTGTTTACAAGATTCAAACTTCAAAAGTCTTGGCTAGATATATTTATTGTGTGTTTTCTTGAACTTTTTGAAGACGTCTGAAACCTGTTTTTTTGTACAGTTGTGTTTATACTCAATTTAAATAAAACATGTTTATATGACATCCAATTTTTTTCAGATTATTTATTGTCAGGCTTTTCACAATACAACCATATATTCCACTTTTGCATAGATGCTTACTGTTAGCTGAAAATACTTGAAAATGTCAGGGTGGTGCAAGCAGCCTAAAAGTCTCTGAAAGGCCTTAGACCTCAGAGGGTTAAGACACACATTATTGAAGTCACAAGACATCAGCAATACATTGTACATATAATGAGGTGATTTGCACACAAAGCAGAACGTGTGTCTAAAAAAGGCCTGTTTGTAGGGTGGCCATATTTCGTCAGGAAAACCAGGACAACTTCCCTCTATGTGCGTGTCCATAAATAATATTTATTTATTTAGGCCTCACAAAGTTGTTTACAATGCCCTACAGGCCTTGTCATTTATGGATCCTCTGTTCCATTTTATGTCATATACAGTGATGGACAACCTGTATTCATTTGTTTACATTCCAATGTCACATATTCCAATTTCACCAGATTTATTTCTGTACAATTCAACTAACAGTAGGTAGTTCTACAGATTTTTTCAGGTAAACCCAGATAATTTGGAATGTGTGAATACTGGAGTATGAAAGTGAAAGCCCATTGGGAAACTCAAACTCCCATTGTCATTGTGACATAGCACTTCTTAGCACACAAGTGAACACTGCACACAACGAAATTGCATTCATGTTTCAACCGTGCAAGGGGGCAGCCCCCAATGGCGACCCAAGGGAGCAGTGCGGCGCGACAGTACCATGCTCAGGGTAACTCTGTCACGGAGGAGGATGGGGGAGAGCACTGATTAATTACTTCACTCACCAACCTGGCGGGTCAGGAGTGAGGGCCCCAGGATGAATAGATAGGGCCCCCCTACCACCTGCCAAGGTCATGATAGGGCCCCTACCTCTGCCACCTGCAGGAGGGCCCTAGGCCTACAGGCAAATGCCCTCCTTGTCCTCCCAATAGCTACGTCCCTGGTCATTCATTTTCTCATAGGCAGTGTGTGACTTTATCAGTGTTAATTTCGTCAGCTTTTTTTGATTTAGTCTTAGTCTTAGTCACAATGACGAAAATCAATTTTAGTCTTAGTCATATTTTAGTCATTGCCTTCCCAATTTAGTCTTAGTCTTAGTCAAAATGACGAAAATCAATTTTAGTCATAGTCAAATTTTAGTCATTTTAGTCAACATTTCAAATTTTAGTCAACATTTCAATTTTTAGTCATTTTAGTCAATATTGTGTAAAATAAATAACCTACAATGGCTATTGTTATTTCACAAAGTATTACTAATATTGCCTATTGCAGCAAATATTCACCTTGTTACTTGGTCATTTTCCACCAAAACCCAAATCAGTAATTTCAACATCATAGAGCAAAAGAGCATCACACACACACACACACACACACATCCAGGTGCAGGCTGCGCTCTCTCTCTCTCTCTCTCTCTCTCTCTCTCTCTCTCTCTCTCTCTCTCTCTCTCTCTCTCTCTCTCTCTCTCTCTCTCTCGCATTAGAAGCTGCTGCATATTATATTTCATTTTGAGTTTGATCACGGAGGAAGCTACATGCTCTTCTTCACCTGACCGCGGGACTTAAAGCCGGCAGTGGGAAGCAGGGCCGTATTACCGACCGGGCGAGTGGGGCTGGCGCCCTGGGGCCCATGGATCCAGGGGGCCCAGGGGGGGCCCAACAACAATCCAGATACCGATGTCGATGCTGATTGCGATAGAGCCCTCTATTCTAGGATCTTCTTTAGTTGTACTTCTTTAGTCTATAAGGGTTAACTGAAATGGGCTGGGGTGAGTGACAGCAGTCAGAGGGCCCTCTTCCACAGGACATAGGAACCAGAGGGCCCCTGGGCCATGTCGTACAGCAACCAGAGGGCCCCTAGGCCACGGAGGACGGCAATCAGAGGGCCCCTGGGCCACGGGGGATGGCAAAGGGCCCCTGAACCACGGGATATGGCAACCAGAGGGCCCCTGGTCCATGGGGGACGGCTTTCAAAGGGCCCCTGAGCCACGGGATATGGCAACCATAGGGCCCCTGGGCCACAGGAAACGGCAATCAAAGGGCCCCTGGGCTATGCGGTACGGCAACTAGAGCGCCTAGGGGGACAGCAATCAAAGGGCCCCTGGGCTACAGGATATGGCAACCAGATGGTCCCTGGGCCATGCAGTACGAAAACCAGAGTGTAAGATTCCCCCATATGGGCCCTGACAAAGGGGCACTGAATTCACAGCGCCGGTGGCTCACGGGCACGGTATTAACATTTGTTTACATTTCTTTTCCTTATTTCAACGCCTTTGTTTACAACCTATCGCCTTTGTTTTACTGCTCTGAGTTTTCTGTTGACTTCAAAGATAAACATTGCATATCTGACATCTGGATCTCAAAAGCACTGTGTGACAGAGGGACCGCCCCAAAACCTCCGGTCACCTGTATGCATTGCGCACCTCCCGTCGTGAAAAGCGCGCACCTCCCGGTGTGCGTTCCCAGCGCATCTCGGCCAGAGGCCATTTGTTCCTGCATGCGCGCACCTCCCGTGCCCACGCAGAGACTTAAACTCCCGCCAGATCTAATATGCGTGGTTTAAATGCTTACTATGATGTGTTTGAAATTCTATGCATGTGTTTAGTATCAATCTGATGGAAATACTTCGGGTGGTGAACAGGTCTTGGTTTTGAAACTGCAATTAGTGAATTTATTAAAGATTTAGAATCATAGGATTTGGATACGGTGTTGGTTACAACCCAACCCCGCGCCATTGTGTTAAGCCCAGCCCAGGTAAATGCCGGCACGTCATTGGTCCCTGGCTGGGGTCGTCCCACGAGATACCTAGGTATTAAACTTTGGTGTAATGATCAAATCTTTGAGTTTAAACCCCGCTAAAGGGCTCCCGTGGACCTAGTGTCCATGTAACCATTTCCTCTTAATTAGGTAGCATTGACTTTTTCAACATTGTACTTTGTCGTAGAATTAGATTTGTCTTGTAATAAAACTTTCATTGATCTATATTTTGTTGTAGATCCCGTTTATTCCTTCATAAGGTTATTGTACTGTCGAAACGTAGCAGCTCCAAGGACATTTCTCCATGTGGAGTGGGACGCTATACTTCGGGTCAGCCCGAGTGTCAATGGTGTCTACTTAGAATAAAAATATGTTATCGTAAACTGGAACTTAAGCGGGGTGATCAGATCTTTTGGGGGTAGCTCTCGACATACACCTCTCGCCTCCTATTGCAGTCGAATAGGGGTAAAGTGTATGGGGCTTAGGATCTCATAAGTATGGTACCTTCCAGCAACTTTAACCTCTGATTTATTCTAGACGTCTCTCATATGGGATGGACATGCACAAAGAAATTAGTCGGCCGCGTGCAAATCAGTTCTACAAGTAAATGGAACCCTTGACAGCTGGACTCAGACTTAACCGATATTGTTGGAATATTCATAAGAGCAGTTTATATTAATTGGGTGCAATCACACAATTATCCTGGGACTAGGGAGATCTACGACTGAGATCCCATCATAATACGGAAACTTGGTAAATTAGGATGCAAAATGAAATGCTTTCTACAGTCCAGAGCCTAAGGAGCAGAGCACGAGACTAGGATTCCGGTGTTGGGCCTATCTCTGGGTTTTCAGTGGTGACCCCGACGTGATTCCCTGGATGCGTAAAATATGGAGTCAGATAAAGCATGAGGTTTGGACTGCTTCTTATCTACGCCTGGATTTGGTAAGAAAAACTTTTCATTTTTCCACAACTCAAGATAAGGGACAAATCTAGCACACTACACATATATGACATCCTTTTGTTGTTTTCGAGTCGACATACTCGTGTAGATCAGCACCGTAGAACGCTGATAAGGGTTGAATAAAGTAGTGGGGAAACATCAGGGATACGACAGAGTTGATGTACAATTCATGGCTTCGGCCATGGATTATTTGAAAGATGTATTTTGCCGCCTGAGCTAGGAGGCATCACTTCCAAGACAGTTACCCCATGGTCTTGGGATGGTTAAAGTGACGGCAGTAACGTGGCTCAATGTGAACAAAGGGTGGTGTTCCCACCGCTTTATTTCTACAAATCGTATTTGGCACTAACCGGAGAGGTCAGTGAAAGCCTTACGCACCCTCTCAAAGTAAATTCAATGGTCCATGGGCTCGTAAACTGAGTCCAAACACACGGCCCACAGAGTTAGCCGCTACCAACTCCATAAGTATTCCATTGTAGAGCTAGCCATAGCAGTGTTTTGGAGGTGAGTTTTCCGGTGACCATGCTAACGTTGTAAGCGCAAACGCTACTCCAGGATGGTCTCCCGAAATCCCACCAGAGTCCATACACAGTTTTGTGCTATGCAGCGCCTACAACATGAAATGGTTATGCAGTAATGGTAGTGGCCAAACTCCCGGACGAATTCGAGATAACAAACGCACGCTGCAGCCGTAGTCGGCTCAGCTGTTGTGATAACCCGGATGTATAGTAGATTTCCATAGCAACGAGTCCCTCGCGAGAACGCGCACGCGCCACTTGCCCTGGCAAGATCAGCTGGCGAGGTAAACAGGCATGAGAGATGAGAGAACCCACGTCGTAAGCGACGTAGGGGTTTAAATTCGGATTCCCTCTCATGCATTTGATAGTCTAACTTTTGGATACTTTTATAGCACGTTTGCACTCGTCGCGTAAAACACATGGAAGTCACATACACTGAGCCTCCCACATTGAGCATAGTCTCTGCCGTCTCTCGACCCCCTAATTTGAAGCAATGCCAGAAACTTTTGTAGATGACTTGCACCGTACAGAAGGTTGAGGGTTAAATAATATGTTTTAGCTGTTGTGTGTGCTTATAAAGCCATAGACAGGCTGTTTGCAGGTTGGAACCATTTAGGCTCGCCTACAAAGGCTGTCTTTCTCTGCATAGACTTACTAGAGCAGTAGACAAATGTTGTGCTTGCTCGTTGGTTGTGTGCACCGGACAGCTGTTTGAGGCTAGAGCTGTTTATGTGTGAAACCGCAAAGGCTTTGCTATTAGTATTATTTACCTGCAGCTAAATCTGGTGGAGAGGAATATTTCCTCCGCAGCTACGATCCAACTCATTTAACGCCGTTTCTGGTGGCCTACAAGGGCCTCTGACGTCATGAGCTGGGGCGGCGATTGCCTGGTCCGCCGCTAGGAACCAAAGCAACTCCAGCCGCGCCAAATTTAATACGCAGTTCCTGATCCGGAACTGTCTTGTGATAGTCAATTAATTATTGAAATGGGTCGAAGCCATTCCAACACGAAACAATACCGCACGTAGTGCAAGTATTGGTTAAACAAATTGTTCCAGCACATGGGGTAGGCCTATCGGATCATGGGACATTTCACAGAATAAGTCATGGAAAAACATTTTTGTGTTACATTCGCCAAAGGTTCTCGAAACACATCACGCAGCACAAACACTAATGCCACGGGCTTCCGCCCATTTGAAGTAATGACAGGGCGAGTCATAAGACTCTTCATTGACCTGCATCTATGACTTGAGACCACTGACGGTGGCCACCTCAGCCCACAGCGCTGACAAATTGCCCAAAGCACTGTATGCACAGGCTAAACTAAGGCAACAGCAATCTAATGTGAGAAGTGACACACACTTAATCCTACTGCTGAAAATTAATTTGTTGCGGGAGATATGAACAATGGTGCGCGTGTTTGTGAGAGAAAATACCTTGTCCCACACTGGCACGGCCCATAAAGCTGTGAACAACAGTTGTCTGGCCGTGACCAGGGGAAACTGCGATGTTTTCACTTAAGTGCAATGCAAAAGGTTTAGGTGCTCATCTGATGAATAATCATATTATGTTTCTGTTACAGAAGCTGCGGCCATTCCATGGACGCCGGACAAAAAGAAGACTGTCGGGCCGACACACGTTAGGCCTGACCAAGGGGTGCAGCTCACCCATAACTACGGATGTTGGAGATGGGTTTGGAAATCCTTCAAGGGGCCAGTACACACTGATCTCATTTCATTACATACTAAACAAGATATAGCCTGGCCCTCCGGAGTAGCTCCGGGTCAAAATTGCCACACACAAACGTTGTAATGAAGGCTCCACCCATCCTCCCTTTAAACCCACCGTAGGCTGCACTACATAGCCCACTAAAGAATTACAAAATAGCATCATGTGGTATCAGTTTAAAACTGCCCACCCGCTAACATTGGTGTTATGCACATACTCTATCACATAAAACATGATGAAAAGGATCCGGAAAAGTGCTACCGCACGTAGGACCTTGTACATAACCTCACACATATAGTCTACAACGACATTACTTAACCTGTTTTTTCCCCTCACAGATGAGAACCGACGTAAGAAGTGTACTGTGGTGTCAATTGACTCCATAGTAACAATTTGTACACCACACCTCTGATTGCACATGTGAACCAAGAAACGTTTTAATTGACTACCTGTGTTCTACATGACCAACACAATGTCCCATACTTCATCCACACCTACACACAACTGATTAAGGGTAGCATGAACAAAACCTTGTTGCACAATGTCAATTTAGTTATGGCACACATTTCATACATACTGACTGCCTACACTACACATCGTGACACGAATAGAGACACATACACATGGCTGCAGTCACGCATCGAAGACCCGATTACTGACTATGGATTTGGACTCGCGGCTCAAGTAAATTCTATGCGCAGCAAAAGAGATTTACTCTCACAAATATCTGGCCTCTTTGGTTACAGTCAATTCGGCAGTGAACTCGTACAGAATCAGCGGACAGTCGCAGTACACAAGTTAGCTGGCAAGCCATGCGGCCGCTGGATTCCAGCACCTCACTAACTCCAATAAACTAATCATTAAGGCTGTGCGGTCAGAAGCGCAGGCGCTACTGACCACTAGTCTAGCATTATTCAACCAAACCTACAAGCTCGAGCGTGACGCAGCCTATAGACATAGACATTTGCACAAGATTTGTTTACTGCTGCCCCCCAACAAGTTTTAGATGTGCGCGGCACAGAGTGCCTAAGCGTGCGCTGCAAGATCTTATAGTGATCTTGGATTTACATAGGTGGTTTGAATCTGACAAAATGAAAAATGTACAGAATTCTGAGCTATTGACCACTCTGATGTATTCAGGTATTAACGTGGGACCACCTTACAGGGTATATGACTATAGGTACAACTGAGACAATGTTCACCACTCGAATTGTTGCCATGACAAAATATGTCCTCTGTACTTGTAATACTCCTGATTCCAAGTTAATAACCTTTAGGTCACTCCATGGATACTTCAGCTCCGTCCAGGTGTCCAACACACAGGAGTGTGTGGCATCAGTAAGATGAACTCTTTCTCCTATGGCGGGCTGACATGCCCTGCCAACCACAGCTTCTGTCTAGCGGTGACAGATGACCTCTCCATGGGGTCACTCAACTCCACTGGACTTTGACCTCTCTCCCTGAAGGGAGAACACCGACCCCTTCTACAAGGAGGGGACCCAGGCGCTGGCAGACACCGTGACCCTACAGCAGCTCATCCAGCGGGTACAGTGTACTCAACCAGGCCAAGGTACAAACAAACCTGGCCGAGAAGACTGCAGAGCTCCTCACCAGTTCCACCAACCATGCCGCAGAGGCAGCGTACATGGTGGGATTGGATCTTCAGGGGTTGTGTACTCGCCAGCGCCCTCATCCTCCTCTTCACGCTGGTCCAGTGCTGCTACTTCAAACACCTCATCCGCTCCTAGAAAAGGGAGTCTGAAGCAGCACTGACGGCCAGCAAATACCTCACGCCCGTTCTTCGTCAGTGACAGCCGGTGGGGGCATTCCTACCGGCCACGAAAGACACTGGACTTTTACCTTCGTGTTCCGAGGGGCCACTGTAAGATTCCCCCATATGGGCCCTGACAAAGGGGCACTGAATTCACAGCGCCGGTGGCTCACGGGCACGGTATTAACATTTGTTTACATTTCTTTTCCTTATTTCAACGCCTTTGTTTACAACCTATCGCCTTTGTTTTACTGCTCTGAGTTTTCTGTTGACTTCAAAGATAAACATTGCATATCTGACATCTGGATCTCAAAAGCACTGTGTGACAGAGGGACCGCCCCAAAACCTCCGGTCACCTGTATGCATTGCGCACCTCCCGTCGTGAAAAGCGCGCACCTCCCGGTGTGCGTTCCCAGCGCATCTCGGCCAGAGGCCATTTGTTCCTGCATGCGCGCACCTCCCGTGCCCACGCAGAGACTTAAACTCCCGCCAGATCTAATATGCGTGGTTTAAATGCTTACTATGATGTGTTTGAAATTCTATGCATGTGTTTAGTATCAATCTGATGGAAATACTTCGGGTGGTGAACAGGTCTTGGTTTTGAAACTGCAATTAGTGAATTTATTAAAGATTTAGAATCATAGGATTTGGATACGGTGTTGGTTACAACCCAACCCCGCGCCATTGTGTTAAGCCCAGCCCAGGTAAATGCCGGCACGTCATTGGTCCCTGGCTGGGGTCGTCCCACGAGATACCTAGGTATTAAACTTTGGTGTAATGATCAAATCTTTGAGTTTAAACCCCGCTAAAGGGCTCCCGTGGACCTAGTGTCCATGTAACCATTTCCTCTTAATTAGGTAGCATTGACTTTTTCAACATTGTACTTTGTCGTAGAATTAGATTTGTCTTGTAATAAAACTTTCATTGATCTATATTTTGTTGTAGATCCCGTTTATTCCTTCATAAGGTTATTGTACTGTCGAAACGTAGCAGCTCCAAGGACATTTCTCCATGTGGAGTGGGACGCTATACTTCGGGTCAGCCCGAGTGTCAATGGTGTCTACTTAGAATAAAAATATGTTATCGTAAACTGGAACTTAAAGGGAATCAAGGTAATTTGGCTATCGGCAGCATAGCGACCTCAGTGGATTAACCTGAAATTACATTGTCGTAAAAATGTCCACTTCCTCCCCCTCCTTGCCCCTCCCCCAAAGCGTGTGAGACCTGTATTCGTGCCAGCAGATAAACACCCGGCAGATAAACAGCGACCATGTCTTCTCAGGTACATTTTCCGTTTTTCATATGATAACTTTGTCGTTTTGCATGTTTGTCTTGTACTTAGGCCTACCAACTAACTAAATACTGTGGCGAATGCTGTTGTTTCGGCCCAGCTTTATGTCAGAATTTTCAAAATTGTCTATCGCTGACTGTTTTCGTCTATTTCTGCTGAAAGTAATATGAGGAAAAAGAGAATAATTATCTTGTAACGAAACATTTACGTGTAGTAGTGTAATGGAAATGAATGCAAGGGTAATCGGACTTTACATAGCCTATCCTGGGATAGGCCTACTTCAGCTCACACAATTCTTTCCCCTCAGATATTTCTAATGTGGTTTTCAATATTGTGCTAATGTCGCCGAAGTTCGTCTTCTCTGTTGAAAGTGATAGGAGAAAGAGGGAATAAATGTAGGCCTATTGCAGAAATATTTCCGTGTAGTGATTAAAAAAATACCTGCAAGGGAAATTGGGCTATGGTTTTATTTCCCTCTGGTGTTCGGTTCATAAAGCATTTTCTTCCCTGGCGTTTTCATTGACAAATGTGTAGGCCTACTAGCTCATTCGCTTGCTGGATTTGTTGGCTACTTTTGCACGCATTTCATGACACCAACTAGACCTAAAACATGTACTCCACAACATTGTAAACTGGATTGGGCTAGACTTGACCGTGACTTTTTGTGATACTACAGGAATCCTCAACATTTACAACGTCGGCTTCGTCTGACTTCACCCCGCAAAGCATCGGGGGAACAGCTGGCCCACAAAGAGGTCGAGGTCGTGGAAGAGGCGGCAGAGCAAGAAGCAGCGGTGGCGCTGGCAGAGGCAGAGGCAGGGGGAGGGGGAGGGGGAGGGGGAGAGCTAATCGCCCCAGACTCTACGACGACATGCACCTCCACCACATCCAAGAAGCCCAGCAGAGGCGAATCAGAGAATTGAGGGTTTGTGAACATTTACTACAAGTATCATATTTGAATAATATAACACTCATGCTAAACCATGCTTACTGTGCCCAGATGTGCAATGTCATTATACAAATAGTCCATGAAAATGTTCTAATCACCCTCATAACCAAACAAAATATTGTGTGTTTCAGACTAAACTCCAGTCACTGACCACTACCCAGAAGGACATGGTTCTGGAGACAGTGATAAACAGGTCCCCAGGGCTGCTGATGGACGTCATGGCGTTCTTTGAAGTGCCCCCTGGTCCTGAACCTGACGATCAGCCCGCAGGTCAGCCCCAGTGGTGTGTGTGTGGACACTGCCGTGAGATGCCGACACCAGAGGAACTAATATGCTGCCGACAGCGACCACAGGACTGCGTAAGCAGAATGGACTATATGGACTGCTATGTCTTGGACGAGGGTGTGCTACGCTTGGCCAGAGCAGCCTGGAATGACATTTTTGCAATTGATGACGAGAACCTACCTGGTGTAGATCAACGTCAGTTCAGGCATGCGGCATACAGACAGTATGTGTTGTGGCAGCATGGACGCTTGGGTGTGGGGAACAGAGTAGTTATACCCAGCTGCTGTGTATGGAGGATCAGAGAAAAGTTCCCTGACCCCACAGGTCACTACACTGGCTACAGAGTACGGCGTCTACTGTAAGTTGCTGCAAGTATTTGCCCATGAGAAACTCCAGCTCCCTTGTCATTGTGACATTTCAAGTCTTGTAAATATGTATAAAGTTTTGTGTGTGTATTAGATAGAAATAAAAAGACATTTTTTGCAACAAATAGTCTTTATTTTATTTACAAACACTAAACATTAGCTTGAGTAGTTTCATCTTCATCCTGTTGTCTGGGACTCCTGTCCCCTCGAGACACCTGGATCCTTACGAGTTCTGCTGTAGGTGGCGGCTGCTCCTTGGCAAGTACTCCCAAACGCCTTGGGTCGTCTGGTCTCATTGTCTGTTTTCGGGGAAGGCCTGTCCCGCTTTCCAGTCTTCTCTTCACAATGGCCCTCTGCAGGTCCGGAATGTAGGAGTATTGCTTTGTTTCCTTCACTGCGTAGACGCTCCAGTGCTCTGACTTCTTGCTGTATTTGCGCCTGTAGCTAAAGAGCAAAACAAATGTGTTTGATTATGAAAAGGTTACAAGAGATCTGAACCAAAAACATGTACAGCAGTTAGTGCAGTGCTTGAAGTGGGAGGGAAGTCAGGAGAAACCAGTTCCCCTTCCACACAATTTTCATCAGCGTTCTGGAAAAACTTCTCGTGCGCCGCATTTTGTAAGTTCAAAACATGTTTTTCATGTGCAGGCAATAGACCTACAAAACCTTGACTTGTACTGATGAGACTGTTGGAAAATCAGGGTTCCTGCACATAATTTTGGATGATTATGGTTCCTGCACCTCTTCTTTTCCACTTCAAGCACTGAGTTAGTGTGAAAACTTACATTATTTTCCCTTCCCGGTTGTGTGCAGGGCGACGTCCATTATGCTTGTTGTAGTCAATGGCGGCCAGTAGAGTCCGGGTCTTGTAGACAAAAGGCGTGTACGACATGCGCTTGGAAGCATACATCAGTATGTGGTTTTGGAAGTTCTCCAAGTCAGATGTGGTCCTGTTTGATTAGAGCACACACAGGTTATTACAATTACACAAATGGTACGACTGTTGTTCTGTCTCAATAAGCAACAAGATGTGACAACAACCACACTACTTTCTTGGGTGTTATTTATGCTGCTTTCTAAGCACACACAGGTTATTACAATTACACAAATGGTACAACTGTTGTTCTGCTGTCTCAATAAGCAACAAGATGTGACAACAACCACACTACTTTCTTGGGTGTTATTTGTGCTGCTTTCTAATCACGATTGATCATGATTGAGATCTAAAATAAAAGATTACCGGAAGTTTAGGAACTTCTTCACCTGGGCCAGCCATCTTTTGTCCAGCACAACTAGGATGAGTGCCTCGTGATCAGCTCCACCTGTAACAACAAGGGTCATTAGAAAAAGAAGGGGAAAAAAACTTTCATACGGATACCCACCACACTCAGACATTGGGTAAAATTACCTTTTCTGAGCCAGGGCTTATTCTGGCTGCCTTCATCCAGTGGGAGATGTTCACATTCTCCTCCAACCCAGGAGTGCTTGTTCACCACATGGCATACAACACCACGCCACATTGTCTATAGCAAAGACAGATTGTAAATATGAGTGAACCACAACAAAAGTTAGCCAATTTTTTTTTTTTTTTTAAATCCTTCATACATACCAAGAACACATCCACGGTGTTGGCGTGCTTGCTGCAATACCAAAAGTGGTTCACAATGTCCTTGATCCATGGAACAACATCTTTGTGGTTTGCTCCAACCTAATGTGGGTACATAGTAGTAACACATACATAAATGTAACTGATGAATATGCCAAGTCAAGCATACAAGGATAACGAGCAGACTGCCATACAACAATGAAATCTGTCTTTGGTGTCTTTATATAAAAATGAATGAACCATCATTCCATTGCTGAAAACAAATTTATGCATACATCATTGCATATATCCCCTCCCTCTAACCTGCTGTCAAGTAATTGAAGCAAATGGGACAAGGGAAAAAGAATGGATGGGTACATACCCGTCGAAGCCTCTTGTTCAGACTTTTGGCTGCATGCCATATATCCAATGAGTGGAGGATCCCTTTGTCTTTGTATTTACCACGTTCTGGATCTGAAAAAGAGGAGAGTTTTTACAGTCAATAAACACGACTTGTATGATCAACCTCATTTCACTTCATACATCAGTTGTCATATAAGCTGTGGTGACAGTACACACACACAGAAAAAATGAAATGCTTTTACAACATAATCCTTACGTAGCAACGCGGTGATTTGTGGATGGGCATCAGTGACAACTTCCTTTATAGGCAGCTCTTCAAGTAGAGCGTCCATCGTCCGAACAAAGCACTCCTTTTCCATGATGACAGAGTTTCTTCTTGTTTCGCGTTTGTCGACTGAAACAATGTGGACCACATCTCTTGAGTCTTGCTCTATTGTTGTATATGTGCAATACTGTGCACAATGACCTGTGAAAGAAACGGTGGTAAGGTGTAGAATTCACCTTGTTGACAGACCTGATTGAAATAATATTTTGTAACAAAACAGGCATTGATCTTCCTTACATGCTTGAGGGGTTGCAACAGATACAATGAGTACAAATTCCATGACACACAAAGGGAATGGTGAGGCATTACGCCTGCACACTGATGTGAAGCTTTGAGTTACTTTCTCCCCTGTGCTATAATTGATGCTGAGCAAATACGAGTAAATCTAATAAGCATCACTAGAAAGCAATACATTGTGAAAGTGAAATGGCGGATAAGCCTGTAAATTCGATTGTGATTTGCAACTTCATCAGAATCAGCAGAGAACTTACCAGGAGAGTCCATTCTGCCATCACCTGTTGCAAACAGACATTGCAAGCATTAGATTCAAAAGTTGCAGATGTAGCATACAGTCCAACCATCACAGCATGACACTTTTCAGTATGTGTTGTGGGAAAACAGTATTTCTCACCTAGGACAACAACATGATCCTTCTGTCTTAGACGGTCTAGGACTTCTCCCCTGGTTTTCTCCCAGTACTCTTCCACTGGCTCAATGCAGTATGTATCCTGGACTTTGAAGAAAGTTGATTCACAGACCATCCCCATTGCCATGAACTTGAAGAGTAGGGCAACTTTTCTATAGTTATTCCCAGACAACAGAATGTTTGTGCACAGCATGAAGTCACCCCCCTGCATTCCAAACTTCAGTGTTGGCTGAGAATTCCATTTCCATATGGAGTGTCCAAATGGGCATATCTACAATGTGGACACAACAATGTTATTAGATGAGTGACAAGACAAGCTCCCACAGCAAAACTTGGTACCATTAACAATAGCCCCAACTTACCCATTCCAACACAACACCTGTCCCACGGGGTGTCAAGGTAACTGTGAAGGGTGTTTTAGCTGAGCAAGGCACTCCTAGCACTTTGTCAACAAAAGTGCACTGTTGTACTGGCAGTTGCAGGTATTTAGCAAGAGCAAGCAGGTTGTCGTTGTATGCGATGTTGGCCCTTTTTCCAACAAGGTCATCTTCAGAAAGGACTTTGTGGTGATGTGCGATGAAGTCGGATGCCGATGCAGAGTCCTCTGGCTCCTCTGGCAGGTCAATGTCTACCACTGCCTCCTCCATGGTTATTTCTGCGAGCTCACCGACTGCATGCCCAGCGACTCTGAGGAAATAAAGTTGGGTTAGATTATCTTCATTACATGTTCCAGTTAGTTATAGTAACATCAACAGTATAAATAAATACAGTTGCCTGGAATGTGCTTTTGTGTTCCCACAAAATCAATAGTATAACCATACTAAAGAGAAGAAGGGGGGACTAACAGTGAATTATACATACAAAGACATTGAAAAGTGCACTGAAAACATTGACAGTGCATTGGTTGTAAAGCAAACAGGTTGACTTACATTGTGCAAAAAGTAAAAGGAAAAAGTAGGAAGGCAGTGTAGTAACAAAGTGCCAGTACATATTCAAGTGGCAGATGGCTTGTGGGTAGGTACGCTTGTGCATGTGCATGGGACACTGAGGTACCTTTTCCCTGATGTTAGAAGTGTGAATAAGTAGTGTGCTAGATGTTTAGGATCAGAAGTGGTGTTCTTGGCATTTATGGCAATTCTGGTGTGATGCGAGATTGAATTCCCGAAATGAACATTCCAGTTCAATATAACACTTCTGTGATTTACTCACATAATTGTTGTAGTAGTACTATTTGTCAAGACACTGCTCTTCACCAATGCAGCCTTTTCCACAAGAAAAAAAAAAAGAGAAACACACCTCAGACGAAGAGAAGGCACAAAATCTTCATCAGAGCTGTCTCCTTCCAGAGCCATCTGAGCTGGACTAGATCCGAAGTCATCAAACTCAATGCTGTGCAGACAGCAACACACAAATCAGTAGAGTAGAGTAACTTTATTGATCCCCAGGGGGAAATGCATTATGTATTACATTATGTATTACATTATGTATTACACATAAAACAGGCAGGTGCAGCAAAAGAAAGAACTATACACAACACTTACATTGTGTTTCTCAGGTCTTCCCCCACCTCTTCCTCTGGACACTCAGGGTGTTCTTCTAAGGTTAGAGAATGCATGCTGTAGGCAGGGAAAACACCAAAGTGTAAGTAAGTGGCATACAAAAATAATCACATGTAAAGAAACACACTATGATAAACACATAGTATCTTCAGTTCAACATCATATAGAGATCACCTTGCATCCAGATCCACAACTTGCTCTGTAGGCAACGGCTGAACACCGAGATCAGGAACGTTTAGAGGAATGTCCCTGAAACATGAAACATTACATAAGTAAGTAACCAGACGACCACGGACATACAGAATAACTGAAGGAGCGATAAGAAAACCTACTGGTCACGATCCGAGCCCCCGCTGATGCTTGAGACTGCTACGGGTGGCCTAGGCGGCGTCTTGCTTGGTGTTGATACCACATGCACCTTCTTGTAGCTAGAGGGGGAAAAAACATAACATTTTCTACTGTTCCATGTAAACGTATTTGTCTACTTTACATGTAAAGGGGAGTGGATAGCCAAATAAGCATACAGGGCCAGGGTAAGTGAAGTATTTTTTTACAAGTACTTTTATTTGTCACAGGCATAGAAGTACTGGAACTTTTAGTCTAAATGTAAAGCAGTCGTGGGGGGAAGGGTATCACTGTCAATGGCAATCCACATTCGCATTGTATGGTGGTGGGAGTTAGTGCACTTAGGTCATCTCATTCTCAGGTGTCTAAATGTAAAGCAGTCGTGGGGGAAGGGGGTCACTGTCACTGGCAATCCTCATTAGCATTGTGTGGTGGTAGTCTGCACTTCGGTCATCTGATTCACAAGTGCAGTCAGCCCAGGTCAGATACTAAACACAGACATTCTCAAGAGAAAACTCAAGATACTAGTTGCTATAATACTGTTGCTGATCTTGAATGGGATTTTCCCGCATCATGGTGTATTCGTGGAGTGATTCCTTTGTATTAGCAGACACTTATAGAAGTTGGTTCTACCTTACATACAACATACAGCATGCAGGCAGTGGCACTACCAACATACACGCCGCAATAAACGTAGACAAGTTCTGCACTACCCCGATTACAGTCATACTCCGAAAAAATGAATCCATTTTCACGCGTAATTCCAGACAACAATTCTTGTTCGGATCAAAACGCTATTCTTATTCTAATCGGATCATGAGTGTCCGTATATTTCGAAGCTCGGCTAGTGCTAATATTATCGAACTCGGGAGGAAACAAGTTTGTTAGAGCACCATCACCAGAAGGGCCAGGCTTGCCCGTCTCTTTGTGATCTAAAAGGCAGATAATAGATTGACAATATCACGCGACGCGTGGAGAAATTTTGCAAATATGGGAAGTGAAAACATCGACCGTTTCATATTATTCAGCATCTGAAAGCCAGAATATGAAACGCTTGGCATTGGCACTCCAAAACAAGCGAACACATACTAGCATAGCTTTACAAGTCTGCAAGCAAAGCCCTACTCCACGAACACAACATGAAAGAAGAAAAGTTGCTAACAACTCAACTTGAACATGGATTTCCGTTTAGAAAAGTAAATCACAAGCCTCAATCACTGCAGTGAAAGGGGCGAAAGTTCTAGGTTGTAGGACTGGACTAAATATAAAAAATAGCGGGTACTCACAAGTTCAAGAGCATGGCTGCCAGTTCTGCGTCGGATCTGTGTCCCTCTTTAGCCATCAACTCTCTCCATTCAGAAAATGCCTTCCCAATGTTCACACGGGTGCGACCCCTTTCTTTGTCTCGTACCCTCTTCCTTTGTATTTGCTCCTCTGTTCTCGGTGTCTTCCTTGGTGGCTCGGCCATGACCCAAACACTCTTCACCGCTCCCCAGACGCGAGTGACTGCCGGTAGTAGCAGCTAGCAGGCTACGAAACTAGCTAATAACTAGCCTGGCAGAGAGGGGCCTGGCTAAGTGACGTAAAGCAATCTCGATTCGTCACGACACCTGAGAGCGGACCGCGCGGCCAAAACTTACATATGGGGTTTTCAGCTTACAGACCCCTGTTGGGAGCGAGACTGGCTTCATTCGCTCACTATTGACTTGTTTAACCATTGGTAGACTCCTGAAGGCTATAATTTTAGGTGAAAATGCTACCTTGTGCTCCTTTAACTTTACAAAGTGTAGGCTAATTCAAATCGAAACAAATAGGCTATGACAACAAAAAAAGAAAAGCTATATTTGTATTTGAACATGAGTTATTTGACCAATCAAACTGCATTTGCCCTCACAAAAAGTTCTCAACAACTTGCATGTATCTGTGGATGTGAGTGTGGTTTACTGTGGAGTCAGGCTCCATGTTCTGTTTCTCTGATGCTCCACATGCATGGTGTGCAATAGTCCCGTGGTGTTAGGCCCACATGTAGGCTACGGTATGTCTTGTCCTTACTTAAACCAGTCTTGTTCAGGGATGCAAAATGAATTTCAGATTCAATAACAATCGATATCCCCAATACATGTTTTTTTCATTCTTATTAAATTGTATTTCTTTTAAAAATAGGCTACCCATAATATGGCCATTTTAATGAATGCTACTTTTACAGTAATATGAACAGAAGGCCTATCCAAATCATTGCTTCGTTGCCAAGAACAGTTGACAAAATTACTGTTGACTTGGAAAAAAACAATGACGACACGACTTTGATGCGCAAAGCTGTTCGATGTCGGGTTACCTAGGCCTACAAAAGACCGATAGCAGCAAGAAGTCACCCTGCACTTGTAGCCTTGCTTGAGCGTATTCTTGGACGCACACAGAGCCGTGAAGTTAGTAGTAACGCCCTCTGAGATATCATATCAATTTACCCCCCCCCCCTCTCACATTCTCGTCGCAACTGTCACATCACCAGATAGCCGGGGAGCCAAAGTCCCAAAATTGGGTTGGACCTGACATGACCTGCCATACTTTTTATTTGTGATTTTTTGGATAGTTCTATCCCTTAGGAAAAATAATTGGAGGGTCTGCTTGGGCGGAAATATCGCGAAAAAAAGTTGTGCCTATTTGAATGTATGTACCCTTCATTTTTTGAGAGAAATTTCTGAAAAATGAAAAATGACCTGAAATCCTTGGTGGCTTGGGTAAGCTGTCAATAAAGGCTTTCCAGGTGCACAGGACATACATGCTGACAACATTCAATAGAAAAAATATTCTTAAACCACATTTCAATAGGATTTTGACTCAATTTTGTGCTTAAAAATTAGGCGTTTTTTCACTTTTTTGCTATATTTTCATCTTTACCTCATTGGCAATCAAGTTTTTCTTCATGTTTTGACATTGAACAATATGCCATTCTTTTTATTACGAAGTATAGTGATACCACAACAAAAACTATGAAAATACAACCAAAATCAATGGATCTGCGATGACTGTAGTGTATGTACCCTTCATTTTTCGAGAGAATTTTCTGAAAAATGAAAAATGACCTGAAATCCTTAGTGGCTTGGGTAAGCTGTCAATAAAGGCTTTCCAGGTGCAAAGGACCCATCTACTGATGATATCCAATAAAGAAAATATTGTTAAACCACATTTGTACATGATTTTGGCTCAATTTTATGACCTAAAATTAGTCGTTTTTTCACTTTTTTGCTATATTTTCATCATTTCTTCATTGGCAATCAAGTTTTTCTTCATGTTTTGACATCAAACAATATGCCATTCTTTTTATTAAGCAGTATAGTGATACCACAGCAAAAACCATGAAAATACAACCAAACTCAATGGATCTGTGGGGACTCCAACTCTAGTTGGTGATCAACAGGCCCAGAAAGTCAATAGAATTTCAGCCTACAATCAAAATGCTGAAATGCATGCTGAATACTGAGCAATATGACACACACACACACACACACACACACACACACACACACACACACACACACACACACACACACACACACACACACACACACACACACACACACACACAGCTAGCACACAAGTAATCTGGGGATCCTACAATGATCTCCACCCCAGGTGACACCCTGCATACTGTACATGCTTCGTACATACCCTACACATACATAGCCCTACTTCCTGGATGTGACACAGTGAGCTATTTACACAGATGGGGGCAAAGGCGGGCCTACACAAAGCCTGGAAAGCCTATATTTTCAGGAATCACATAACCCATTGCAGTTTGCACACAGGGCAAACTGTTCTACATAGGACATCATCGCCAGCCTGCTTCATACTCTACTGGAGAACATGGAGCTGAGGAACACATATGCACATTTTTGGACCACAGTTTGGCCTCCAGCACCATCCAGCCATAGAGTCTTTGTTCTAAACCCCACTATCTGAGACTGTACAACCATCATGTACTGTGGATTTCCTCTCTAACTGCTCCCTCTTGTTATCAACACCAGCACACCTCAAGGGTGTGTGCTAAGCAACTGCCTCTTTCTCCTCATTTGCTGACACATTGTTGCACTAATTATGAATGAAGGTAAGATATACTACAGGAACAAGACAACACATCTTCCGCCGTGGTGTAACGACAATTACTTCGTATTGGACTCCAAAAACAACAAGGGAATCATTGTGGACTTTCACAAAAACAATCACAGAAGTCACAGACCCCTCTGGTGACTCATACAGTGGTGGAGAGGGTCAGCAGCTTTAAATCCCTGGAGGACGTGTCCTGGAGTATTCACATGGCCTCAGTGGTCAGCAAGGCCCAACAATGTCTCTTCTACCAGAAGAAACTGATGGGCTACCAAATCCTGAAGCCACTGTTGGTCAACTTCCACATCTGTGCCATCAGAGGACAAGTAGGCACTCCAGCATGTTTTCAGATTCAGATTCAGATTCAGATTCAGATAACTTTATTAGTCCCATCAGAAGGGCAATTCAGTTTGCGGTCCCAGTCTCCATCAGTCAATGATGTTGAAAGACAGAGACACAGGCTGCTAGGTCGCACGCGATGGAGCGCCCCGGAATGTGATGACAACAGCTCAGAAAATCCCTGGGATGCCTCTACCAGAGATTAGTACTATCAACCACATGCACTGTCAGGATGTGGACACCAGAAGCAGAAGAAGCGCTGAAATACTGCTTTGAGTCCACTGATTGGTCTGTTCTGCAGCTGCTGAAACATCTGCATGGGGGAGTTCCCAGTAGTTTGGTACAACTTTGTGTATGTGCATGTTAAATGGGCAAACATCCTCTCTACACATCATCAGCGGGGTATGACGGGGGAAATTTTTTATCTCCAGCCTTATTCAATGTTTATATGGATGAAATGAGGTATGACAAACAAGTTTTATAGTTGGTGATAGTTGGTGTTAACTAATCACTTGCTATATGCAGCCAACCTTACCATTCTATCTCCAAGTAAGAGTTAGTTCCAACAGCTCCTTTATATCTGTTCTGATTATGAGGTAGAGTTTGACATTAATAACAATGTTAGGAAGAGTGTGATACTGTGATTAAAGTTCCCTCCTGTCTATCTATCTAAGAGCTGGGAGTAGCAAATGCCACAAAATATCTGTGGTGCATCCTGCATCCTGATGGCTGAAACTGATAGCGCAATTAGTTGATCCAGGTCATAGCTCTGTTAGAGACATGTCTATGAGCTGGGAACACTGGTATACGTGCCTTCATTAGCTTCCCTGTTTATATGTACTGTATGTAGGCTACTGTATGAAAGTATGCTGTTGTGAAGTATTTTTGTACTGTGCATTTCATGTATCCCTTTTGGTCCTCAAGCCTGTAATATTATTTAAAACATGTGCAAAAGAGGTAGCTGAGCCACTGCAACACATCTTCAACAAGAGTCTACAAACGGGTAAGGCACCTGTAGATAGTGCCTACAGTAGAAGACCTCTTCTCTCATACCAGTCCCCAAAAAGCAACACAACAATGATTACAGACCAGCTGCTCTCACATAATGAGAACATTTGAGTGGGTACTGCTGCTCAACAGAAAGAAAACCCAGGTTTGCCATGCTCTGGATTCCATACAGTTTATTTATCAGGATAATGTGGGAGTTGTGGATGTTATCCTGTAACTGCTACATAGGGAAAATTCTCACTTGGGCAAAGGAGACAGTGAGAATAATGTTCTTTGATTTCTCTAGTAGTGCTTCAAACATCTAGACACTTTTGCTGAGAGACTAACTTCTGCAGATGGTGGATACAGCTCTGGTGACCTGGATAAATGACCCCAGTACATCAGACTAAATGACCTTACATCACAAACTGTGGTCAGCAGCACTGGAGTGCCACAAGGAATGGTGTTCTCCTTGGTGTTGTTCACCCTATACCACCTACTTTTGCTACAGCACTACCACATGCTTTTGCTATACCTACCACATGCAAGTTTACATAATGACACCGCAATTGTGAGGTGTATCAAGGGTGGGTAGGATGGGGAGTACAGGCGACAGGTGGATAACTTGGTGCCGGACCAACTAGCTGCAGCAGAATTCCATAAAAACTAAGGAGACGGTGCTTGACATAAATATAAATGTATACTATGTCTGGACTTACTTTCACCAAGTTTTCACCAAGATCTTGTATTGATGATGGTAGAGTCTGGGCACTATGTAACACCTTCTCCAGCATATCCCAAAGATTCTCAGTGAGGTTGAGGTCTAGAGTCTGTGGTGGCCAATCCATGTGTAACAATGATCGCTCATGCTTCCTGAACCATGATTATATCCCCGAAACGCGGAGCGTCGGGGATGTAATGGTTTTGCGTGCGCCGCCGCCGCGTCCGCGTCTGCCGCGTCCGCGTCTGCCGCGTCCGCCGCGTCCGCGTCTGCCGCGTCCGTCGCCGCGTCCGCGTCCGCCGCGTCCGCGTCCGCCGCGTAAGGTCTTTCGTGTTAACGCGATAACTTTTGAACGGATGTTTGGATTTGTCCCAGATTTTTTGGGTGAATGCTCTAGGGCAGGTTCATGAACTGATTCGAGTTTGGAGGTCAACACTTTCAAGATGGCCGAATTCAAGATGGCCGAATTTTTGTTTGGTCCATAACTTCTGACCGGGTGGATGGATTTGTCCCAGATTTGGTGTGTGAATGCTCTAGGGTAGGTTCATGAACTGCTTCGAGTTGGGAGGTCAACACTTTCAAGATGGCCGAATTCAAGATGGCCGAATTTTTGTTTGGTCCATAACTTCTGACCGGGTGGATGGTTTTGTCCCAGATTTGGTGTGTGAATGCTCTAGGGTAGGTCCATGAACTGATTCGAGTTTGGAGGTCAACACTGTCAAGATGGCTGAATTCAAGATGGCCGAATTATTGTTTTGCCCATAACTACTGACCGGGTGGATGGATTTGTCCCAGATTTGGTGTGTGAATGCTCTAGGGTAGGTTCATGAATTGATTCGAGTTTGGAGGTCAACACTTTCAAGATGGCTGAATTCAAGATGGCCGAATTATTGTTTGGCCCATAACTACTGACCGGGTGGATGGATTTGTCCTAGATTTTGTGTGTGAATGCTCTAGGGTAGGTTCATGAACTGATTCGAGTTTGAAAGACAACACTTTCAAAATGGCGGACTTTTCTTTTGGCCCATAACTTCTGACTGGGTGGATTGATTTGCCCGGTAACACCTTATTTTAATGGTTCACCATTTCAGTGAATCTACCATATTAGGTACAGTGTAATAACCAATGTAACAATATTTAATACCATGTAATACTAGTGTAATACCAGTGTAACAATATGCAATATCAGGTACAGTGTAATAACGAGTGTAACAGTATGCAATACCATGTAATATAGTGTAATACCAGTGTAACAATATGCAATACCATGTAATACCACTTACGCACAAACACATGATGTAAGTAAAACAATTACATTGTATTAAATATTGTTACACTGGTTATTACACTGTACCTAATGTGGTATATCCACTGAACCATTAAAACAGTATTACCATTTGCCCCATTTTTTGCTTCATTTTCACAATAGTCGTTTGGTTTTAAGCCTATGCACGTCATGTCACGTCTGTATGTATCATATACGTTTACGAAATGGTGGACGGGAGTGGTAGGAATGATGGGGGACTGGAAGCGTCGCGTTTCGGGGATATACCTTAAGCAGTCGAAGGCGACTGCACAGGCAGTCTAGTTTTATAATTTGAGCCTGATTAATCTTGAAATATGCCTGTATTTTTTTTTTTTAAATCAATTGATATAATTGCATATTGATTCAGCTTTCCAAATACAAAGTATTTCAGTGACTGTTGATGGAAATTATTTAACCCCTCAAACAGACTAGCATATTTTATATGACCTTATATGGTCATTTCTTTAAAGAAGTTTTAAGAAGTTAGAAACAAGTTGTTGCACCTATTGGTTCAGGGAACACAATTGGTATGAGCCTCCTCAGAGTTTAGATCTCTCATTCAGATTCTTGAGGTTGGTTGGAGAAGGCTTTACATAGTGTTCAAATTCTACCATCATACAATACCTTGGTAAAAACTTAAAGCAACACTAGATGGAAAAAGTCCAGATATTGCAGATTGAGTGTGACCTTATAATATGCCTGCCTGAATTTGATACATATTATTATGGTTACCCCACCCTCTGGAAGATGAGGGCCCACAACTTTCAAGCTATAAGTGAGCTTATTCCTGGTAATGAATGGGCATTTAATCGCTAGAACCTCATCTCCATGGCATACTGCTGTATGTATAGGTGCTGTGTGTATATGATGTGTATTACAGAACAGTATGTGTGTGGTTGTGTGAAATGCCTTATGGCTAAATGTGTGTTACATGTTAAATATGTTGTGCAATAATATGTATCATGTTTTGCATATCTATTTTTTTATGCTGCTAGAGACCTTAATGTACTCTACTCAACAGTACACACAGTGTATCTTTCAGAATTTTGAGAGTAGTCTAGGCTTTCCTCTGGGTTACTGTGCCTGCAGATGGCAGAAGGTGTTGAATGGTAGTTGTGTAATTCTGCGGTCTCCCCCTTCTGTGAAAATAGCTCACTGTCACATCCACAAAGTATGTACAGAGTGTACGGGTGATGTACTGTACGTAGTAGTACATACGTTGTGGGGGGTGTCACCTGGGATGCAAATCATTGTAGAATCCCCAGATTACTTGTGTGCGTGTGTGTGTGTGTGAGAGGATGTATGTCATTGCTAAGTATACAGTGTGCTTTTCAGCATTTTGATTGTAGCCCGAAATCCTATTGATCACCAACTAGAGGTGAAATCACACAGATCCATTGATTTTGGTTGCATTTTTCATTTATTTTTTTGCTGTGGAATCAGTATACTGCTTAATAAAAAGAATGACATATTGTTTGATGTCAAAACATGCAGAAAAACTTGATTGCCAATGAAGAAATTGTGAAAATATAGCAAAAAAGTGAAAAAACGACTAATTTTAGGTCATAAAATTGAGCCAAAATCATGTACAAATGTGGTTTAACAATATTTTCTTTATTGGATATCATCAGTAGATGTGTCCTTTGCACCTGGAAAGCCTTTATTGACAGCTTACCCAAGCCACCAAGGATTTCAGGTCACTTTTCATTTTTCAGAAATTTCTCTCTAAAAATGAAAGGTACATACACTACAGTCATCGCAGATCCATTGATTTTGGTTGTATTTTCATACATTTTGTTGTGGAGTCACTATACTTCTTAATAAAAAGAATGGCATATTGTTTGATGGCAAAACTTGAAGAAAAACTTGATTGCTAATGAGGTAAAGATGAAAATATAGCAAAAAAAATGAAAAAACGCCTAATTTTGAAGCATAAAATTGAGTCAAAACCCTATTGAAATGTGATTTAAAAATATTTTTTCAATTGAATGTTGTCAGCATGTATGTCCTGTGCACCTGGAAAGCCTTTATTGACAGCTTACCCAAGCCACCAAGGATTTCAGGTCATTTTTCATTTTTCAGAATTTTCTCTCGAAAAATGAAGGGTACATACATTAAAATAGGCACAACCTTTTTTCGCGATATTTCCGCCCGAGCAGACCCTCCAATTATTTGTCCTAAGGGATAGAACTAACAAAAAAATCACAAATAAAAAGTATGGCAGGCCATGTCAGGTTCCTCCCATTTTAAAGCACTTTTGAGAGTTTGGCTCCCCGGCTAAGACGTTTTATTCACATTTCATTTGCAAACACGCATGCCAAAACTGTCGTTGATCCTCATCCTATTACTTGTGTTACTGGACTTCTTATTGAGCCTATTCACCTGCGCGCTGTTGTCATGCTACTAAATGTGGCCATTATGATTCAAAACTTGTCGACGCGTCATGCCTCCAAGGTATACACACATTGGTTTTTAGTTTTGGACCCAACATTTCCGAGCTGATTGTGAGTTGCGACAAGTAACATCCTAATTCCCTCCGACGTTTGCAAACTAACTGAAGCTTTCAAAAGTTCATTACAAACCATTCAGATTGTTTACCGCGAGGCATTCCATGCAATGCTTGGGAGGGAGTAATGGCATGAGCTGTCACTTCACCTTTGCTTTCTTTTATCCTACCTGCGCTTTGCTTCATCATTTCGTCTCTCTCTCGCTCGCTCTCTTTCCCCTTTTAATCGCTCATTTGCTGCTCTTCAAGAATACAAATCGGGTTAAGCACACGCCACGGCGGTTCTCCAGTGCTCGCGCCATGTCTGAGCTCTCAAGTCGCTTCCAAATAACGCCAATTGCCGCGAACTTAAAATATTATTTTAAGAAAGTAAAGATAAGTTGAATTATAACCCATACAATGTCCTGTTCCTATAAGTTTCTGACTCTTCATTTTTGCTTACTTATTTTGTGGTAGAGGTAGTAGAAAGGGATGCATTTCATTTGGCTATTATCAGGCTACACGCAGATTTACAGAAAGTGCACCTTTCTTCGCGCATTTCGCCGCGCCTCCCCAGGGACTCTTTCGGCCCTAGATGGTTGCACCTTAATAATCTGCTTTGGTGCTGCTGGTGGCTGCGCTGTCATGGTGAATATTTATGCAGACTACAAGTGATCATTGCATTTAGAATAACCCAAGTGAGAAAAAAACTGAATTTAAAAATATTTCCTCATGGTCGAACGGGCCACACCCAAATTTTGGGCCGGGAAATGTCCCGATAGTTATAATGGCCACCCCGGCATTGCACACACACACGCTATTCATATTTCAAAGCAGCCTTTGGACACAGGAGGCTTTTTTCAAGCTGGAGCTCCCTCTAGTGGCCAAAATTCAGTATGACAATGAGGCCCATACGAGGGCAGACACACAGGCAGGCAGGCTGTCCAGACACACACAGGCAGTGCCGTCTAAGCTTAATATCTACTGATGGCCAGCCTATAGGTCATACAGCTTACAATGGTGTGTGGAATGCTTACTTCTAGTTATGAATCTTAATGCAGAGTGATGAGTAGAGTCAAGCTATTGTAGAAGTGCCTTAGTAGTATTTCTATTAAAAAAAATGTCCCCATAATCTAAAATGGGCAAATATGTAGCTTTTACCAACTTTCTTCTTGCAGACTGAGAGAAACAAGCACTATTTCGATAATAAAACCCCAACTTAAGTTTTAGCTTAGACACCAATTGTTTTACATGAAGCTTAAAGGACAAGTCCTCCTCTAACATAAAGCCTAAATACTTATAGGCGGAAACCAGTTCAATGGAGCTGCCCTGCAAAGTGAAAAGAGGTGGTAGCCTACAGAGGGGATACTCTTTCGGCTCATTGCAAAGATCATATATTTAGTTTTCTTATCATTTAATACCAATACCATTCAATACCACCTTAGGCCTCCTACTGATGCCTGAATTGATCAAACACACTTCTTTTAGAGACACACAACTATTGTAGACATGAGCACACACTGCAAACTTAAAAAAAGAACAACAATACAAATAAATCTGCAAAACATTGCATGATGATATGATGGAAAATAGACACAAAACACTTCAATCATGCACATACAGTAAACTGCAGCACAACCACAACTAGAACTAGGTGTGTGTGTGTGTGTGTGTGTGTGTGTGTGTGTGTGTGTGTGTGTGTGTGTGTGTGTGTGTGTGCGCGTGCGTGCGAGCGTGCGTGCGTGCGTGTGTGCATGGCCGTAGCCACATATGAGGTAAGGGAGGTCCGGACCTCCTTAATTTTTAGAGAAAATAATGTATTTTTTTAATCTCAGATTTTGCATACATATTTTTTGCATGTTTTTAGTAGTTTATTTCCAGAATTGGTGTTGCCCATTTAAAAAAGTTATAAGTTTTCATTATGACTAAAATTCTAAGTATTCATTAAATGAATTCATTATAGTAGAGTCATAATTGGAGGTTCCGTGACCAACCTCTGGCAACAATGTTTTGATGGTTGATTTGACCTCTATGGACCCTTTAAAAAAGATTTAGCCCCCATGTCCCTCGCAAAAATCCCGGGCTTTTTTGCTAGAGAGCCAAATTCAAAATGGCGTCCAGCGGCATCTCTAAAAAATAACTTTTGATCTGGATGACCTAGAATCATGTATGAAGGCACTTTTTCATACAAGCCAACCATGAGGATTCCAAATCTGACATAATTTTGGTTATAAAACTTTGTTTTGACAGCGAAATTCAAGATGGCCGCCATATAGAACCGTTATTTTCGACTTTTTTAGGCCGTCACCGCCCAAAATTATCATATTTGGACTGGGAACCTCCCAATTTGTGTGACTCCATTTCTCATGTAAAGATATTGAGAGAATATCTGATCTACAAGCCCAGAATTCCTCACATTGTGGGGCGTAGTGGGCTTGTAGATGGGCTATTTTAACAATGTGTCTTTTTTGTAGGCTATTATTTGACAATTTGGCAGGTATTTTAGCATTGTTTGATGATTACTTTGGATGCAGTGATGGTCTTTTACTTTGAGAGTCCTTACATTATGACCCCACCACCCAAATCAGGGGGTCTTGACCCACAGGTTGAGAACCACTTATCTAGTTAAAAAAAGACCTTCACGTTTCACATTTTCCAAGCATTCTTGCATAGAGAAGCCCGTTGAGGAACTCGAGGCAAGAGCTGCTGAAATGGAAGAAGTGCGCTCACAGCAGTGATCAACTTGGTTGAAGACAGTCAGTTTGTGAAGCTCCCCCAGCTGCAAGAACACTGTGTTGTTGAGGAATGTGTGGTCTTATTCAACCCCAATGGCACATACAGGAAGACGCAGAAGAGCAAGCTCATCTCGAAGATCTCCCTCCACCCTGTTTTGATTTAAGAATCCTATCTTGCTCTAATTGACATAGGCATGATCTGGAGCAGGATTTCCCAAACTGGGGTGTGTGCACCCCTAGGGGTGCGCGGCCTGCCTTAAGGGGGTGCGCGAGCTGAATAGAGCAATGGCGGATATGGTAGTTTTTTATCCAGTATTAATGAACATTAAGTAGTTTTTAATTGTATGGTGCATTGTATGCTGGAAGGGTCCATCTGAAGTGTAGTTTAATTCCAAGGCTATTGGAAAACAGAATTCCCCAAAAACAACTGTGCTTAATATGCAGTGAATGAGCAGTGAAACCATACTTGTGCGGCCATCAGCACACCAAAGTATTCGCTCAGGGGCTGCGCGAACCACAGTGAAATGTACAAAGGGGGTGCACAGGGAAAAAAGTTTGGGAACCCCTGATCTGGAGGATGGGAACTCCATCAGCAGAAGATTGGCAGACACAGGACGGCACCCTATACAAGTAGGTTGGGCTATGCCCAAAAGCTGTCATCCATCATCCTTGCCTTCTCATGCTCCCAGTATCATCGGTGCCAATGATCCCTACGATACACTATACTTAACAAAAGAAGACGAACGAGACCTGCGCATACATGGTGCACATACATACACATGAAATTGAAAAGTTCCCATCTGCCAAGTCTTTCAAAATGTTATTGTGTAGTGTCAAAAACAAGAAAAAGACTACACCATTGAGCAGTCTGAAGCTCTTCACTGTTAATGATGGTCAGTTTGACAGTCAGGTTGTAGTGGCCCTGTTGTTATTAATGCAGCTGATATGTCTACGGCAGCTTCCTGGCATGCTAAGCATTAAGAGAGACAAAGAGACGGTCCTCTTCTGTGACCTTTTGACAGAAGAGATGGCAGACAGCCTGTAAAACAGTGTAGCTGCACAATGCCATGATGCCAACTCAAGGTTCTATGAAAAAGGAAAATCATCAGTGTATGAGCTCCCAGGGTCACCCCTATGTTGCCCGGGAGCTATGTTCCCCGAGTCCTATGTCCCCCCGCCACCGGGGAACTTAGAACCCTTTTTTCAAAAAGGGGTTCTATTCCTGCTGCTTCCAAGCACACTGCTGCCGCATGACTAGCGAGGGTTGTTGTTAGAGTTACGGTTAGGGTTAGGCTGCCACTGTTCGCAAACTTGACATGAAATACGCATGGCAACCGTTCGTGCAAGAGATATGCATGTGAAGCATCCTGGGCCATACAATGCGGGGAACATGGGACCCTTTTGAGGAAAAGGGTCGGTAGTTCCTCAGTCCCATACAAAGACCGGGGAAGCTATACGCTATACTCTCAACCATGTTTGAGTGGCGATGGGTGGTTCTTTAGTGTGGGGTGGCACACTAGATACGGCAAGTAGTTGGGACAGAGTTGGCATAAGCTGTCTGCATATGGAGGGAGACAGATAAAAGACTTTCTCTTCATGGTCTTCGACTTGGAAGCACAGGCTTCAGCCATGGTGCTACTTTTCTTGTCTGCATAGATCATCTGTATCGTGAACACAAGCAGCTGTTGTACTCCCTCTTCAAGGTGAACAGAGAGCAACCGAGAGTTGCTGCCTTGCCACAGAGCTCTTTATCACCTTATCATGTACTGATGATTTTCCTTTTTCATAGAACCCTACAGGTAAGTTGGCATCACAGCCTGTAAAATAGTCTACCTGCAAAATGCAGTCTGCCATCTCTTGTCAGCAGGTCATGGAAGAGGACAGTCTCTTCGTTTCTCTTAATGCTTAGCATGCCAGGAAGCTGCCGTAGACATCGGTATCAGCTGCATCAATAACAACAGGGCCACTACAACCTGACTGTCATTGACCATCATAAACAGTGAAGAGCTTCAGACTGCTCAATGGTGTAGTCTTTTTCTTGTTTTTGACACTACACAATAACATTTTGAAAGACTTGGCAGATGGGAACTTGTCAATTTCATGTGTATGTATGTGCATTACCATGTATGCGCAGGTCCTGTTCGTCTTCTTTTGTTAAGTATGGTGCCGTCGGAGCGGAGTTTCTCAAAGTGGGGCGCAAGCCTTCCTGGGGGGGCGCGGCGGCATCACAGTGTGATATCTGCCGCCCCCCCCCAAAAAAAGATTTCCTATATGGCCAATAAGCCAATATGTTTAAAGCCCCCCTCACCAACATTATATTATTCATTGTCATTGATTTGAATAGAATAGGAAATGAACACACATCTGCACTGCATTCGACTGCAGTCCCTCTTTGTTTTATCTCACCTTTCCTTTAATTCTGCGCAGCAATCACAAAATCAGTTTGCGCAAGTACTGCTTAACCATTTATTTACTAATTTACCCCAGGTCAGACATAACTATGATAGCGCCAGCCAGAAGTGATTTTTACCCCACAAAAAGGGGGAGGGGCCACGGAGGCATCCAGACCCTCTGAGGGGCAAATGATGGGAAAAGTTTGAGAACGACTGAATTAGAGCAAGATAGGATTCTTAAATCAAAACAGGGTGGAGGGAGATCTTCGAGATGAGCTTGCTCTTCTGCGTCTTCCTGTATGTGCCATTGGGGTTGAATAAGACCACACATTCCTCAACAACACAGTGTTCTTGCAGCTGGGGGAGCTTCACAAACTGACTGTCTTCAACCAAGTTGATCACTGCTGTGAGCGCACTTCTTCCATTTCAGCAGCTCTTGCCTCGAGTTCCACATTGTTAAAATAGCCCATATACAAGCCCAGTACGCCCCACAATGTGAGGAATTCTGGGCTTGTAGATCAGATTTTCTCTCAATGTCTTTACATGAGAAATGGAGTCACAGAAATTGGGAGGTTCCCAGTCCAAATATGATAATTTTGGGCGGTGACGGCCTAAAAAGGTCGAAAATAACGGTTCTAGATGGCGACCATCTTGAATTTCGCTGTCAAAACAAAGTTTTATAACCAAAATGATGTCAGATTTGGAATCCTCATGGTTGGCTTGTATGAAAAAGTGCCTTCATACATGATTCTAGGTCATCCAGATCAAAAGTTATTTTTTAGAGATGCCGCTGGACGCCATTTTGAATTTGGCTCTCTAGCAAAAAAGCCCGGGATTTTTGCGAGGGACATGGGGGCTAAATCTTTTTTAAAGGGTCCATAGAGGTCAAATCAATCATCAAAACATTGTTGCCAGAGGTTGGTCACGGAACCTCCAATTATGACTCTACTATTATGAAATTGCACTTTTCATACATGAAAAAGGGAATCTTTTCCATTGTCCGCCATTTTGAATTTCCAGAAATAGATATTTTCAGCTGCAAAACATACTGTATTTTGGTCATACTAGTACATATTAGTTTATTATTTAGCAAATAATAATGAAAAGACCAAAATTGGCAGAAGACAGCAAAGTTTCAATGAGCAGCATAGTAGTTGCAATAGATACTCTGGGCACCATCCTACACAGTGCACTAAAAAAACATTGACGCTCTGCGTGCGCACTGTGCGCGCACTGTGGACCTCCCTTATTTCAAACTCCTGGCTATGGCCATGTGTGTGTGTGTGCCCTAATTGTGCGTTGCTGAAGTGTACTGTATAGAAAAAAGCAGTCGTGCTAAGGAAGTGCTAAACAGAGTAGGCTATAGGCCTGTGCAACAGATTGCATATCTATGGGGAAAGTTCTCGGATGCCGCAGGGCTGGTTATTAATTCTTACAGTAGGACAGGCTATACCTATTTGTATTAAAAGGCAACATAAGAAAAAAACATATGGGCTACTACAATTAGAGACGTGTTTCAACGTGTAGGTTTGCGCAAGTAAATCCATTGTCAATGCGAAAAACAAGTGCCCTACACTCGAGGAAGAAACGTTTAGTTTCAGCGCACCTGTAGTTCCAGTTGTACAGGTAAACGGCACTTCCCATGGAGACGCCCCGGGCATGTTCATCATCCTGGCCCAGAGATCAGCGCTAGCCGCGCCCCTGTAGGCCTACTGGATTACCACACCGCTCATAAAGAATTGAAGGAAAATGATTTCACAGTCCTACACATAGCCTAAATAGGCTACGGCACAACAATATGAAGGGAATATGTAGGAGCAAGACAAACACTAACATGATTATGTATTATGATTATTGATTATTATGAACATTATGAGTATAATGCTGTCCAATCATCTGACTGAGAACATTGTCCTCAGCAGCAGAATTGTCCTCCATCACATGATGCTTCACTTACAACACACACACACACACGCATGCACGCATGCACGCACGCCGCACACACACACACACACACACACACACACACACGCACGCACAAGCACACGCACACGCACACACAAACTCCTATGCTATGACAAAAACCAACAAAGGTTGGCGTCTGTGCCTGCACTTTACACCTGTGTATTGCTTGGTGCGTGGCGCACTCCCAAAAAGTAGTAATCACTCAAGATAATGAAAAAATGAAGCGCACACAAGGCTTGTGTGAAAAAGTCCCAGTTCCTGTTCCATCTGCATGTAACAAGCAAGCTGTAAGCCTGTATTATAACAAGTGTGTGTGTGTGTGTGTGTGTGTGTGTCCTTACTGTGCGTCGCTGAAGAGTACTGCAGGCCTACTCAGAAATAAGCAGTCGTGCTAAGGAAGTGCCAGACACAGGCACAGGAGTAGGCTATAGGCCTGTGCAACAGACTGTATCTATGGGGAAAGTTCTCTGACGCCGCAGGGCTAGTTATTTACACTTAGGCTGCACTAGCTATTATTATCAAATGCCAATTCCCGAACTGAAAAGTAAAAAGTACAAAATGCTTTCCCAGATTCATTTGACTGACGACATACAGTAGGGTAGGCCTTTAGGGCGTCAACTCGAACTTAGAAATGTCTTCAAACATCTTGAGTCCTTGCTTGGAGTTATTTAATTTGAAACAAATTAAAACTTGTAGGCTACTTTAATTAGAGACGTGTTTCAACATGTGTGTTTGCGCAGGTAAATCCATTGTCAATGCGAAAAACAAGTGCCCCACACTCAAGGAAGTAGCTTTTAGTTTCAGGCTAAATGCGCACCTGCAGTTCCAGTTCTACAGGTAAACTGCACCTCCCATGGAGGCGACAAGTGCCCCGGGCATCATCATCATCCTGGCCAAGGAGAGATGCTTTCTTTGATCCTGGCCCAGAGATCAGCGATGGCCCCTGTGCTAGATTACCACACCGCTCATTGCCTTCTGCAAGTTAGTTATCCGAGCTGAAGAAGACTGTCGCACTGTCTGTGGCGGAGTCATCAAGAGCGTTGAGAAGAGGAAAGACGGTCAGGGACGCACAGACAAGAATTCCAAAATAATGAATTTTCTGTCTGTCGAATTTTCGATCAGGAGACGGTGGGCTCTCTGCACCCTGAGTTTCCGATATCAACGCATGCCCTCTCTACTTACGGGCTGGCTAATGCTGAACTGAGCTTTGTATAAAGTTATCTATCACTTCACTCAGTTTTAAAATGGAGCTGTTTGCCACTGATAAAATTTGAATGGGAACACTGCTCAGAGTAGCCCAGGCCTTTATGTATACAGCAGTAGAGTAGCCGAACTTGATTGGTTCTCAGGGGGAAATTAATGCGAATGATATTACATTAGGACATTATATAGCCCATCAACTAATTAATAAAGATCTAAAGAATTGAGGGAAAATGATAACATGATCCTACACATAGCCTAAATACGACATACTGTAAAGTATGAAAGGAATGTAGGAACAATGGAAAATGGACACAAAACACTACAATCATGAACATACACTAAACTGCAGCACAACCACAACTAGAACTAGGTGTGTGTGTGTGTGTGTGCGTGCGTGCGTGCGTGTGTGTGTGTTCCCGTAATTGTGCGTCGCTGAAGTGTACTGTATAGAAATAAGCAGTCGTGCTAAGAAAGTGCTAAGCAGAGTAGGCTATAGGCCTGTGCAACAGACTACATATCTATGATGAAAGTTCACTGGTTGCTGGTTATTAATTCTTACAGTAGGACTGGCTATTCCTATTTGTATTAAAAGGCAATTCCAGAGCTGAAAAGTAAAAAGTAAAAATGCTTTCCCAGATTCACTTGACTGAGGACATAGGCGAGGCCCTACAGTAGGCCTATTTAGGGCGTCAACTCGAACGCCTTGAAACATCTTGTGGTCATATCGATATGACTGTGATCACTCCAAGCCCTAGGAGTGATTTCATTTGAAACAAATTAAAATGTAGGCCTATAGGCTACTTACAATTAGAGACGTGTTTCAACATGTAGGTTTGCTCAAGTAAATCCATTGTCAATGCGAAAAACAAGTGCCCTACACTCGAGGAAGAAACGTTGAGTTTAAGGCTAAAAGCGCACCTGTAGTTCCAGTTCTACAGGTAAACGGCACCTCCCATAGAGGCGGCTCCAATGCCTCGGGACATCAGGACTGGACTGGTAATCTGGCATACAGGGCATTTTCCCAGTGGGCTGGATTGGTAATCTGGCATACAGGGCATTTTCCCAGTGGGCTGGGTTGGTAATCTGGCATACAGGGCATTTTCCCAGTGGGCTGGGTTGGTAATCTGGCATACAGGGCATTTTCCCAGTGGGCTGGACTGGTAATCTGGCATACAGGGCATTTTCCCAGTGGGCTGGACTGGTAATCTGGCATACAGGGCATTTTCCCAGTGGGCTGGACTGGTAATCTGGCATACAGGGCATTTTCCCAGTGGGCTGGACTGGTAATCTGGCATACAGGGCATTTTCCCAGTGGGCTGGATTGGTAATCTGGCATGCAGGGCATTTTCCCAGTGGGCCGGCCTGGTAATCTGTCATACAGGGCATTTTCCCAGTGGGCTGGACTGGTAATCTGTCATACAGGGCATTTTCCCAGTGGGCTGGACTGGTAATCTGGCATACAGGGCATTTTCCCAGTGGGCTGGACTGGTAATCTGGCATACAGGGCATTTTCCCAGTGGGCTGGACTGGTAATCTGGCATGCAGGGCATTTTCCCAGTGGGCTGGGTTGGTAATCTGGCATACAGGGCATTTTCCCAGTGGGCTGGGTTGGTAATCTGGCATACAGGGCATTTTCCCAGTGGGCTGGACTGGTAATCTGGCATACAGGGCATTTTCCCAGTGGGCTGGACTGGTAATCTGGCATACAGGGCATTTTCCCAGTGGGCTGGGTTGGTAATCTGGCATACAGGGCATTTTCCCAGTGGGCTGGGTTGGTAATCTGGCATACAGGGCATTTTCCCAGTGGGCTGGATTGGTAATCTGGCATACAGGGCATTTTCCCAGTGGGCTGGATTGGTAATCTGGCATTCCGGTCATTTTCCCAGTGGGCTGGACTGGTAATCTGGCATACAGGGCATTTTCCCGGTGGGCCGACAGTCCCAGGGGCCGACACTATTGTGTTTTCCTACCTTTGTTTTTTTTCTTAGGGCCTGGCCCACAGATCAGAGGGGGCGGGCCAGTGGTCCATCTTCAATATAGCCAGTGGGATGAGTCAGGATATAGTTCAAAATCAGGTTGTACGTGTGTGAGGTGCCAAAATCCGGTTGATTTTAGCGTCCCAGTCCAGCGCTGCGGGACATCATCATCATCCTGGCCCAGAGATCAGCGCTGGCCACGCGCTCATAAAGAATTGAGGGGAAATTGATTTCACAGTCCTACACATAGCCTGAATAGGCTACGGCACAACAATATGAAGGGAATATGTAGGAGCAAGACAAACACTAACATGATTATGTATTATGATTATTGATTATTATGAAGAGTATAAGTATAATGCTGTCCAATCATCTGACTGAGAACATTGTCCTCAACAGCAGAATTGTCCTCCATCACATGATGTTTCACTTACAACACACACACACGCACGCACGTCACACACACACACACACACACACACACACACACACACACACACACACACACACACACACACACACACACACACACACACACACACACACACAATAACCTACTCCTATGCTATTCATATTTCAAAGCAGCTATGACGCACAGGAGACTTGCTCTGCTTTTGCCAAGCCAGGAGCTCCATCTAGTGGCCAAAATGCAGTATGACAATGAGGAGCAGACGTGGGCAGACACACACAGGTAGGCAGGCTGCTGTCCATCTCTGAATGAACTGGCAAACACCAGCTCCTGTTCCATCTGCATGTATCAAGCCAGTTGTTAGTGTGTGTGTGTGTGTGTGTGTGTGTGTGTGTGTGTGTGTGTGTGTGTGTGTGTGTGTGTGTGTGTGTGTGTGTGTGTGTGTGTGTGTGTGTGTGTGTGTGTGTGTGTGTGTGTGTGTGTGCGTGCATGCGTACGTGCGTGCGTGACAGAAGACAATTCAATATCTCGCAAAAGCTCAATTCTAATGTAACTTTCTAATTCACAAACAGGATGGTGAGTGAAGAAAAGTCCCCCAAATTGTGGAGGCTGATAGCAGAGAAACTGAACTGTTTTCTCCACGGAGGCGGGATGTCAACGAAACACGAGGCCACAAGCACAGACCGACCCTCCAACCACCCCTCCCAGCATGCACATCCTATGCAAGTCAAGCATTAATTCAAGGCCCTATAGCTAGCATTTCCATAGCTTATTGACTATGGAAATTGCATTTGGAATAAAATAATGTTTATAAATGTTCTTCTTAGCAATGAATGATCTGTAGCGCCTCCCTGAGGGCAGCAGTTCAAACTCAGAGTGAAGAGGATGGGTGGGATCATCTAAAATGTTCGTTGTTTTCCTGTGAACTGCAGTCCTGTATAGGCTGTCCAGTGGTTTTTGGGGTCTTCCTATGATCTTTCCTGCCATTTTCACCACTCTGGACAGCCTGTTCTTGTTCAGCAGGGTGAGGTGGCCATACCAAACAGAAATGTTGTAGGTAAGGACACTCTCTATTAGGCTTATGTATGTCCTCTCCAATATGTTGCAGCTTACTCCAAAGCCTCTCAGTTTCCTGATTAAAAACAACCGTTGATTGGCCTTTTTGCATATTGCATCAACATTATCTGTGAAGTTAAGCTTGCAGTCAATATATGTGCCTAGATACTTAAAACAGCTGAAAATGTCAACATTTTGATCAGAAATTAAAAGTGGCGAAGGCACACCAGTATAATTAAGAATTAGCTCCTTGGTTTTAGAAACATTAAGTATCAGTGAGCTATTCTTAAATAAGGGGCTTAATTGTACGTCATGAAAAAATGATCAATGTAATACTAACCATCTCACAGATTTTGAAAAGAAAGTGTGCGTGTGTGTGTGTGTGTGTGTGTGTGTGTGTGTGTGTGTGTGTGTGTGTGTGTGTGTGTGTGTGTGTGTGTGTGTGTGTGTGTGTGTGTGTGTGTGTGTGTGTGTGTGTGTGTGTGTGTGTGTTAATTGAGTTCGTCCGTGGTCACATGGCGAGAGGCGAGAGGAGCGACAGCCTTCTCAGAGTGAACAATTTGAACGTGTGTGTGTGTGTGTGTGTGTGTGTGTGTGTGTGTGTGTGTGTGTGTGTGTGTGTGTGTGTGTGTGTGTGTGTGTGTGTGTGTGTGTGTGTGTGTGTGTGTGTGTGTGTCTGTGTGTGTGTCTGTGAGTGTGACTGTGTGCACATGTGTGTGTGTGTGTGCTTGTGTGAGTGTGTGCACGTGACTGTGTGTACGTCTGTGTGTGTGTGCGCGCGTGTGTGTGCATGTGCGTGTGTGTGTCCATGTAAAGGGGCGACACCCTTCTCTGAGGGAGTAAATTGAATGACTAAATTGTGAGCTGAACAAAGGGTGTCTGTGTGTGTGTGCATATTTGTGTGAGCGTGTGTGTGCGTGCATACATGCGCATGTGTGTGCATGCGTGTGCGTGCGAATGTAAAGGGGTGACGGCCTTCCTTGAGGGAGTAAATTGAACGACTAAATTGCGAGCCGAACTAGATGACGCTGAAGCATTTTAATCAAAGCTGACGAACGCAAAGCAGACAAACGAGGCTCATGAATGAATGAATGAAACTTTATTGTCATTGTACAGGTACAACGAAATTGGTAAAGTGCAGATGCTCACGGTGCTTAAAAATCAACAAAGAAACCTATATATATACTGTATGAAAATAATTCAGATTTTAAAAATCTATTAAATGGGAAGGAAGCACACACACACACACACACACACACACACACACACACACACACACACACACACACACACACACACACACACACACACACACACACACACACACACACACACACACACACACACACACATGGACACTCTCAACACTTCTCTTTTTCGTATTCTTCTTTCATAAAGTTCTGTGCAATCCTTTGTTTTTTTTTTTCTTTTTCTTTTCTTGTGGTCGAGATTGATAGACAGGGCCAAGGCAACTATATGGTTTTGGAACATTCTAAATTCCCACCGTGTGTGTGTGTGTGTGTGTGTGTGTGTGTGTGTGTGTGTGTGTGTGTGTGTGTGTGTGTGTGTGTGTGTGTGTGTGTGTGTGTGTGTGTGTGTGTCTGTGTGTGTGTGTGTGTCTACACATCTTCACATCTTTCGTAGTCGTCTGTCCACAGGAGTCTGGAGTGCTGCTGGTTACCGTAGTAACTGCACACAGCGTCAACACGTTACCGTGGCAGTGGGTGCCATTGCTGTTTACACTAAATTCACACACAGACACACACACACACACACACACACACACACACACACACACACACACACACACACACACACACACACACACACACACACACACACACACACACACACACACACAGGCTGTACACAGTGTTTCAATCACAAAATTAGTTGCTTTATATTAGATTAATTAGTCTTTTTTCAGACCTATAGACATGTCAGGAGACCCATTTGAATTCCAAGCGACCCCATATGGGGTCCTGACCCCAAGGTTGAGAACCACCACTAGACTAACCCGTCCATTGGTTAGTGAGTTATTGATATAGAGCAGATGGCTACCTGTGGAGTAGTGGCCAGTAGGCTGAATGAATAGACTGGAGGTTCAAGCATTAGTCTAGTAGATACTCACAAAAGACAGAAAGAGGTAAGTCTTTACTTGTTTCTTGAAGGCTGCAAGAGATGTACTTAGTCTTGCTGCCTCTGGGAGACCGTTCCACCACTCCGGTACAACAACAGAGAACAGTCTTGAGCAAAAGAGTTGGTAGAGCGCTACTAGTGTCCCTCAAAACCAACTGGTGCTCTTGGAAGGGGTTCAATGTTTCAAAAAAGACAGAAGGAAAAAAATCCTTGGTCCAGGCACTTCAGTTGGTTAATGTAGTAAAAAAACAAACTTTATTTAAGGGGCAAATGCATTAAAAAACACCAACGCGTTTCGGCGCTGTGGCCTTCATCAGGGTGTGTAAGAGAAACAAACAGCCATCTAATTATATGGGTGTACTCAGGTGCAGTATCCTGGGCCATGAGAGCCACTAGGTCTACTCCAAGCCACAAGGGGCAGTGCTGAGACTAACCATCTTGTATAGCAACATGGCAGATTTGTTTCTATAAGTTAAAAACATCAGGATCAGTCTTGACTGGGAGTACCTAGAGCGACTGGGTGGCAGAGCCAGACGACTTGTGCTGGAGTAGCGCAGTTCTCTTCAAGTAACATAAGGCTTTAGTAAGTCCTTCGGTAGATCAGAGAAATGGAAATTAACGGAGAATGAGGCTCACCTCTGTCAAAAATGGCTTAATCATGTGAAAATGTCCATCAACACACTATACAAGGACAATAGTTGAAGTGTGTTGCTAACTATGTTCATAAAAGATTTTATTGACTCATATGTTTTAAGTAGATATTTAGCCTGACATTTCAATTCTGGTCTTTGATTGATGTGTTACTTCATATTCGCACAGTTTTAGTCAATTTTTTGACTGGGGTGGGCGTGTTCTCCATTGACTTACATTGCCTGAAGGTACCTACACTACCTACGGAAGTTGGGAAGCTCCATCTGCCATTTCCCAGTGCTGTCGCAAATTGCTGTGTCCTCTCTAGTGTTATTTTCTACCTCTATGGTTCCACCACTCCGGTACAACAACAGAGAACAGTCGTGACTGGGAGTACCTAGAGCGACTGGATGGCAGAGCCAGACGGCTTTTGCTGGAGTAGCGCAGTTCTCTTCAAGTAACATAAGGGGTGCATCCCAATATGTGACCTTGCCTCCTCCACTTGCCTCCTCCACTTGCTTCTCGTCATGATGACATCACTGACAACAGCATTATATTTCAATATCTTGCCAAAGCTCAATTGTAAAGTCTTTTTCTCATTTGCAATTGGGATGGTGAAAGAAAAACAGTCCCTCAAAAGTTGTTGTGGCGAGGCTGACAGCTGGGAAACTTTATTGTTTTCTCCACGGAGGAGGGGCCAGGAGCGGGATGAGGAGAGAAGCACAAGTGGAGGAGGCAAGGACTCATATTGGGATGCACCCCAGGCTTTAGTAAGTCCTTCAGCTAAGCTCGGGCCGTTCCTGCGATGGTTTTGTAGGCAAGGGTCAAGGGTGTGGATGTTTTTTTGTCTGAGGAGCAGTCGTGGCGCCTAACCCCACACTGCTCCAGGGACTGTAACCAATACCCTATTCTTTAAAAGCATCACTTCAAAAATAATTAAGTAGCTTTGGATGAAAGCGTCAGTCAAGTGTAATGTAATGAGATGGCTATGAAGTACTTCATGAATCATCATGAATTACTTATTGTACTTCATGCTCCGTGTTATTGGTGACATTGGTTTCTTCCCGTTGCACTCACAACAACCTGGTGCTCTGCTGCCATCTTCTGGCATCTTCCGGTATTGCAACTGGAACAGAACGGCCAGCCTTTGTTTACATTTAAAAAAGGTTAACATAGGCCTACTCAAAATATTTTCCCAAAAGGTACAGTTGTTTGCTAGTTGTCTACTGATGTTGTATAACCTTTTTTTTAATGTAAACAAAGCGCTGCCCCCATTACACTGACCAGGATCTCGGAAAAGGCTGACATTTTTTTTTAAAACAAAATCACGTATTGACAAGTCCACGGTAGTGTGAGCATTACAACTGCATGTTGAAATTGACTGAACTGGTCCTTTAAGAGGAATTAGTTAAAATGTGGCATTCACATTATGCACAATCACAGATCAAACATGTGCTACAGTATATAAATGATCAGCTGTCCATGAATCCCACTCTACACTCCCACCATCAGTCAGATGCACACAGAGTTGAAGCAGAGTTAGATTTTATTTACAGAGTGAAACATCAGTGAAAATAGTTAAGGCATTTGGATCTTGATATAATGTACAGTATATGTTTAACAAAAGGGTTAAACAGAATAACACATTTGGATGTTGATCTCATGTACAGCATATGATTACTAAAAGGGTTAAACAGAATTACATGTATTTAGTTCAATACTTAATCAGAGCAATATCCTCATATTCATATTGTATATTCATACTTAAGGCACATTTGGTTTGGTAGGATTACAAAAGTGGATTAAATGACACATGAGAAAGTAACTAATAATACAAGAACTAATATAGCATACATAAAATAAAAACAATGACAGATAATGTTTGCGATTAGTAGGCTATAAACAAAATTTTGTTAAAGTGATCTCATAGTAACGGCCTAATGTTTTCATAAACAGCGCACGCACACATACACACACACACACACACATACACACAATTATTTGTTATTGACCACTTATTGACCAGTCCATCACTGTTATCTGTCCTGTCTTGCACTTTATGTCAGTCTGTAAGATGTCAGTCTTGTATATGTCTATGTCCTGGCATGGTATAGAGAGAAAACGTGATTCCATTTTCCTTGTATGACTTGTGCCTATGAAGAAAGTGACAATAAAAGCTGACTTGACTTGACTTGACTTGTTAGTAATGTAACCTAGAGCAATAACACAGGCAGGCCAGCAGGGGGCAAACATAAGCAAAGAGTCCAGAAGAGGTCGATCCAGACACCCGATGTGTTTTAGAAACAGCAGTGTGCCCTCATAATACAGAAGTAACGTGTGGTAACAGTACAGTAGTTTACAATACATAGAAATACAGTTGCACATGGACACACATTGCAAATGATACGGGAAATAATTGTTTCCATTTTAAAATAAACTGAAATGGAATTAATGGAATGTTTTTACTGTTAGAGCAACAATCTCTCATTAACGTCACACTGATGTGATATACAAAAATATTTGTTAAAATCTCCAAGCATGTTGTTATTCACTTCATCTTACTGACCTGTGCAGCCGAAAATAACTGAAATGGAATTAATGGAATGTTTATACTGTCAGACATACAATCTCTCATTAACGTCACAGTGCCACACTGATGTCATTTTCAAAATAGCTCGCTAAAACCCCAATCATGTTGTTATTTACTTCATCAAGGCAGCCCTTACTGACCTGTGCAGCTGAACCCAGTAGACACTGTAATGTCCAGTTTGAGTTATACTTGTTTTTAACTCACTGACTGACACAATGTGTTTATTGGTGGACAATAATTTTGCAGCTAGGTAGGTAACACCATGGTCTGACCCAGGGGTGGGGAACCTTTTTCATTCGAAGGGCCACTTCAAATTCATCCGAGGGCCGTAAAAGTCCTCCTAGGGCCATATTATGAACTCAAACCAGGATTTCCCCCTGCACTTTAGGCCTATATTGAAGGCAGCCACCTTTAAAACAGACCCCACATTCTCTAGGTGACCTGAATATAACTTAATTGTATTGCAAATGTATTTTCTAAGTTTCCTTTACAAAATATGTCATATTTCATGTGAAGCTGCATAACATTAAAACTATATCGGGCGCTGGATAAAGCGGTATCAAGGGCCGCAAACGGCCCTCGACACATTTTTTCTCATGACTTTACTGAACCAGCATATTATGATTCTGTGGGTGTTTTATGAGTTTATAGAGAGTTTGGTAAACCTACAGCTGATGTTGTGTGGCTGGTTACTGTAATGTGTGTGTGGCTGGTTACTGTAATGTGTGTGTGGCTGGTTACTGTAATGTGTGTGTGGCTGGTTACTGTAATGTGTGTGTGGCTGGTTACTGTAATGTGTGTGTGCGTGTGTGTGTTTTGGAGGCCAGATCAGTGTGTGTGTTGGTGTTTGGGGTGAAGTCCAGGGTGGCTTATGATGAGCTGATGACTGGACTGGACGCCTGGTTGCTGATTTCACTGGACGCCTGTCTGAGTACTGGACTCTATGCTGCACTGGTGGTTCTATTGGACCCCATACTGATGGTTCTACTGGACCCCACACTGGTGGTTGTATTGGACCCCACACTGACGGTTCTACTGGACTACATATTGATGGCTGTTGTAGGTTCCATCCTACTAGCTGTTGTTGTGGTGCTGATGGTTCTACTGGACTCCACATTGGTGGAGCGTGGCTTTGTTTGGATAGTCGGTGTGGTTTATTATGCGTTTGCCAATGTGGATTATTCTGACGCCTGTCTGAGTACTGGACTCTATGCTGCACTGGTGGTTCTACTGGACCCCACACTGGTGGTTGTATTGGACCCCACACTGGTGGTTGTATTGGACCCCACATTAATTGACCAAGTGGGCTCCATCCTACTAGCTGTTGTGGTGCTGATGGTTCTACTGGACCCCACATGGGTGCTGGTTCTGGATGGCAGGTGGATGACCAGACTGGACTCCAGGCTGGTAGCTGGGGTGGGTTCTGTACTGCAGTCCAAGCTGGGGATGGTACTGGTCCAAAGGAGACTGGTCCAGATGGTCCAAAGGTGACTGGTCCAGATGGTCCAATGGTGACTGGTCCAGATGGGCCAAAGGAGATTGGTCCAGATGGTCCAATGGAGACTGGTTCAGATGGTCCAATGGAGACTGGTTCAGATGGTCCAATGGAGACTGGTTCAGATGGTCCAATGGAGACTGGTTCAGATGGTCCAATGGAGACTGGTTCAGATGGTCCAATGGAGACTGGTTCAGATGGTCCAATGGCAGCTGGTGCTAGTGGGGTCCACTTTCAATTCTTCTTATTATTATTCTTCTTTTTCTTCTTCTTCTTCTTCTTCTTGATAGATCTTTTTGACAAAAAAATGCAAAGTATTATTAGTTATATGGATTGAAATGTTACCCTTTAAGAGGCACCCTCAACTGTACACCACCCACCCCACATGAACATTAGCATACAGCAAACAGCAAACGTACGTATACGTATATGCATCACATACAAGTTATGGAAGGAAGAAGAGAGGGCCAATTGCACTGATCATTTAAAAATAATCACATGAATAAATTAATAAACTGCGGTATAAACTGCTATCTGGTGTGTAAACAGGTTTATAAATAATCTCATAAATAATGTTGTAAACTGCTGTATAAACTGCTATATGGTGTGTAAACAGGCTTTAATATTCATGAAAAGATCAAATTTGGCAGTAGACAGCAGTTTCAATAGCTACGTTGGCCACCATCCTACACATTGCACCTTTAATGGTTTGTGTCTATGCGTGACATCATGAATTGCTTACGGTATACTTCATGCTCCTTGGTGATATTAGGTGCATTCGAGATGTGTCAACGCATGCACATTTAGACAGCAATGCACCCTGGATGGAAAATGCTGCATGACGGTTAGATTTCCTGTCAAACTTCGAAATTTCGTCGACGTTGCGTTGACGAGGTGACATGTCACATGGTGTAAAACTATCGCGGGATGAATGCGGCTGCAGTCAGATCTTGCAACCTCTGCAGTTGCTTATCCTCTTCAACGCTCGTCGGCGGACTGCCTCCGAGGTCACGCGCCCATGAACTGGTTGGTCAACAACTCACTCACGTGTGTATAGGCCTATGGGTCTTGTCTCACACCTCTACACAAGTTTGCGCAGGTCCCCACTTCAGCTCCTCCTCACTGCCTGTCCCCCCACTCCTCACACGTGGTGTGTTAGTAGAGCAAACCGGTGCGAGCTCATCGTCTCGTTCATATTTGTGGCCGACTGCAAATGCGCTGTATTTAATAACACCCACATCGTGACAACAAGTTCTCGCTGACGTTCCTTGCGCAACGTCGACGCTCGCAACAAAGTCGTACGGGGCTACTGGTTTCGTCCTGCTGCACTCACCACCACCTGGTGCTCTGCTGCCATCTTCTGGTATGTCCTGGTATTGCAACTGGAACAGAACAATGAGACCTTTTCTGATTCACATACTGCAGTGAGCAAAATCTTTCCAATATGTGGTCTCCCATCCTTGGTCTGTGCTTGTGGCCTAGCGTTTTACTGAGGCCCCGCCTTCGTGGAGAAAACAATAAAGTTTCCCCGCTGTCAGCCTAGCCACAACAACTTTTGGGGGACTATTCTTCATTGACATTCTCCATTGCAAATGAGAAAATTACATTAGAACGCTTTTGGAAGATATTGAATTAAACTTCTGTCATCAGTGATGTCATCAAGAGGAGGAGGACGGGAGTCAGCATATTAGAAATAAAACATTTTCTGATTCATTCTGTAGGGTTGTCAAGATCCTCAACCATCTGAAGCCTGAAGAAGATCTATGATTGAAACGTTACTCACAATAAATTAAGTCTTTGAGCAGTGTGCAGACCCCCCCCCCCCTTCTACATACAGTATATCACGAAAGTAAGTACACCCCTCACAGTTTTTGCAGATTTTTGAGTATTTCTTTTCATAGGAAAGCATTAGGCCAACAGAAATTTCACTTTGACGCAATGATTAGTGACATTTTAAGAACATATTTAACCGCTTACATTTCTTGTTCACTCAGAAAAAAAACAAAATACAGCCATTAATGTTTGAACATGTACTCACAAAAGTGAGTAAACCCCAGATTAAAATCCGGTACAGAAGGGGCTGTGTTGGCTCAAATCGTCTTGAAATGAAAAGGCATTAAAAGGGAGGTCATCAGTGTGCGTTTCAACCTTTCTCTGCATTGAACTTTTACATTTTGAGTGTGCACCTGGCTTAAATAGATTGGTGTGAAATTTGAATGCAATCCTATGGACAATATCATGATCTGCTTCAGTAGTCACAGTGCATGTTGACATGCATGTTTCTTTTAGGTGTATTTCAGATTGCCAATGTTGACAGCATTCATGCATCCCCAAACCATGTCAGTCCCAATACCATGCTTGGCTATTGAGAGGATACACTTTTTTTTGTAAAACTCACTTGTTTACCACCACACATGCTTGACTCCATCTAAAGCAAATTTGTTTATCTTGGTCTCAAGAGAGATGGACAGACCAAGGATATGGATCACTGGAACCATGCTGTGTGATCTGAAGAGACCAAGATAAACAAATTTGCTTTAGATGGTGTCAAGCATGTGCGGTGGTAAACAAGTGAGTTTTACAAAAGAAAAGTGTATCCTCTCAATAGCCAATAGACAGGGCAAAACACTGTAGTTGCTTTCGGAAAACTGAAACAGTCTACTGTTTCATTCGGAATACGTCACTTGGGTTTTCCCCGTACTAAGTCAAACTTCGGAACAGTAGTATTATGGTTTTCACTGTTGATGGTTTGAAACACGTTCCGGCGCTCTGTGTCAGACTGCCATCACTACTGCTGTGAGATCATTCTCTTTTAAAATGGGTCATTTACTGTATTGTTTACAGAATTTCAACTGTACATAAACATCTCTCCCAAAATAAACAACACTTAAGAGGAATTAGTTAAAATGTGGCATTCACACACATACAATCCCACTCTACACCCCCACCATCAGTCAGATGCACGTGTTGAAACAGAGTTAGATTCATTTAGGTAGAAAAACAGTGGAAATATTGAACACATTTGGATGTTGATATCATGCACAGTATATGATTACCAAAAGGGCTAAACAGAATTATATGCATTTAATCAACACTTGAATCATATTCATATTGTTTATTTATACTTAAGGCACATTTGGTTTGGCAGCCTGGGCTATAGGATTACAAAAGTATTAAATGACACATGAGAAAGTGGTTAAAATACTGAAACTAACATAGCCTACATAGAAAAAGACAATTATTTGTGATAGTTATCTGATAGTAAAGGGTAAAGGCCTGATGTGTTTTTATAAACAACACACGCACAAACGCGCACGCACGCACGCACGCACGCACGCACGCACGCACGCACGCACGCACACACACACAATGGAATTACAAAAGTGGATTAAATGATAAATGAGAAAATATGTAATAATAACAGAACTAATATAGCATAAATCAAAAAAAAAAATTGTGATTAGTGTAAACATAATTATTTGTGACAGTGATCTCATAGTAAAGGCCTGGTAGTTGGGTCATTTATAGCAGTTCCGTGACCGTGGAGAGGAAAGGTTCGTTTCTCACTGGATTTGTCATCTATAAAGGTGAAATAAAAAAATGAGCCGGGGTGCCCCTCACAAAAATGTGGGGAATTTTTTTTAGAGCCCTATATCCCAAATGGCTGCTGCCAGCCAAGCTGGAAAATAGCTTTTTAATGGTTTTGCCCACAATTCTGCATAATACATCGTTTCTGAGACTATTTGGGGCAAGAAATTCACAAATGGTGTAGATTTATTGATTTGACCTATTTTTGACCTTCAAATTCAAGATGGCTGCCACTTTTGGCTCTTTAAATGTCATTTTTTTCAAAATCGTCAGAGAGCCTTAATATTAGGCTCAAATGAAAGGTCTGCTCATACTGAGTTCAGTTGTGGACAGTAAATTACAAGTAGGCTATGCAGAAGTCATCTGAAAGGTAAAAAAAGATCAAGGTTTGTGGTTGATGAGAATTAAACAGTCGGGTCATAATGTGACGTTCCGTGACCATCCTCTGGCAAGGATGTTTTGATGATTGATTTGACCTCTATGGACCCTTTAGAAAAGGTTTAGCCCCCATGTCCCTCCCAAAAATCCCGGCATTTTTTGCTAGAGACAAATGGCGTCCAGAGCCATTTCTAAGAAATAACTTTTGATCTGAATGACATAGAATCATGCATGAAGGCACTTTTTCATACAACTCAACAATGAGGATTCAAAATCTGACATCATTTTGATAATACAAATTTGTTTTGGCCGTGAAATTCAAGATGGCTGCCATCTAGAACAGTAGTTTTCAACCTTTTTAGGCAGTGACCCCCCAATTCAAGTTACTCCATTTCTCATATATAGATATTGAGAAAGTATCTGATCTGCCAGCCCACAATGCCTCAAATTATGAGGATTAGTGGGCTTGTAGATGGGCTATTTTCACAATGTTTGACTTCTTTGATAGCCTATTATTTGACAATTTGGCAATGTTTTAGCATTGTGTGATGATTATTCTGGATGGTCTTTAAAATTGAGAGTCCTTACATTGACATAAAGTTACTCTACTCTACATTGACACCTTCCCCCACAAAAAAGGGGATCTCAACCCACAGGTTGAGAACCAGTGATCTAGCACATAGAAATTTTGACATTTTTCAAGCATTCTTGCATAAAGAAGCTCGTTGAGGGACTCAAAACAAGAGCTGCTGAAATGGACAGAAGTGCTCTCAAAAGTAGTGATAAGCCTAGTTCAAGATAGTCAACTTGAGCTCCCTGAGCTGTAAGAACACCATTTTGTTGAGGAATGTGTGGCCTTACTCACCTTATTCAACCCCACTGTCATATACAGGAAGATGCAAGGGAGCAAGCTCATCTAGAAGATCTCCGTCCAACCTATTGTGATTAAAGAACCCCATGTTGCTCTAATTGACAAGGGCATGATCTGGAGGATGGCAACTCCATTGGACACGGCACGGCACATCATACAAGTGGTTGGGCTGTGTCAAAAAGGTGTCATCCATCATCCTTGCCCGCCATTCTCATTCTCACCGTGTAACCAATGTCAATGATCCCTGCGATACAACATGCTCAACAGAAGATGATGAGCGAGACCTGCACATACAGGGAGCATCTTTTGCAGGATATGGCACGGAATCTGTGGCTGAACAGACTTCTCTGGTTAGCAAAGACTGAGTGCAAGGGGTGATGAATATTGTCCACTACAGAGTCCAGTCTGCTCAGTGTCCTTTTCTCAGTTGTGGTACTGAGAGCCTCCAGTTCTGTGCCAACAACAGATCCCACTTTCCTCATCAGCTCGTCCAGGCCATGTGTCATCTGAGAAGAGCTGTTTGCGTTCATGAGACTGGTGATCTATGCACATAAAAAGAGTAGCACCATGGCTGAAGCCTGTACTTCCAAGTGGAAGACCATGAAGAGAGTCTTTTATCTGTCTCCCTTCAGATGCAAACAGCTTACGCCAACACTGCCTTCTTGACAACTACTTGGCGTACCTACAGCGCTACTCCACACTGGCAGGCAAGGATGCTGGAGACACCTTTTGGACATAGTCCAACCAATTGTATGGTGTGGCGTCCTGTGTCTGCCAATCTTCTACTGATGGAGTTGCCATCCTCCAGATCATGCCCATGTCAATTAGAGAAACATAGGGTTCTTCAATCACAATATGTTGGAGGGAGATCTTCTGGATGAGTTTGCTCTTCTGCGTCTTCCTCTATATGCCATTGGGATTGAATAAGGTCACACATTCCTCAACAACAGTCTTCTAGCAGCTCGGAGAACTTTAGACGTTTGACTGTCTTCAACCTGTCTTCAACCTGTCATACCTACAGCGCTACTCCACACTGGCAGGCAAGGATGCTGGAGACACCTTTTGGACATAGTCCAACCAATTGTATGGTGTGGCGTCCTGTGTCTGCCAATCTTCTACTGATGGAGTTGCCATCCTCCAGATCATGCCCATGTCAATTAGAGAAACATAGGGTTCTTCAATCACAATATGTTGGAGGGAGATCTTCTGGATGAGCTTGCTCTTCTGCGTCTTCCTCTATATGCCATTGGGATTGAATAAGGTCACACATTCCTCAACAACAGTCTTCTAGCAGCTCGGAGAACTTTACACGTTTGACTGTCTTCAACCTGTCTGTGGGTCGAGACCCTTTTTTTGGGGGGGGGGGGGTAATGTAAGGACTCTCAAAGTGAAATACCATCACTGCATCTAAAGCTATCAACAACCAATGCTAAAACATTGGCCAAATTGTCAAATAATATTTAAAAAGCCGCCCACCTACAAGCCCACTACGCCTCATAATTTAAGGTATTGTGTGCTTGTAGATCAGTTATTTTCTCAATAGCTATGCATGAGGAATGGAGATACACAAATTGGGGGGTCCCCAGTCCAGTTTTGGGGGGTCATGACCAAAAAACATTGAAAACGACTGTTCTAGATGGCAGCCATCTTGAATTTCATGGTCAAAACAAAGTTGTATTATCAAAATAATGTCAGATTTGGAATCCTCATGGTTGACATGTATGAAAAAGTGTCCTCATACATGATTCATTCAAGATTAAAAGTTATTTCTTAGAGATGGCGCCGGACGTCATTTTGAATTTGCCTCTAGCAAAAAATGCCGGGATTTTTGGGAGGGACATAGGGGCTAAATCTTTTCTTAAGGGTCCATAGAGGTCAAATCAATCATCAAAACACCCTTGCCAGAGAATGGTCACTGAACCTCACATTATGACCCGACCCGACTAATCAGCAGTTTAATTCTCATCAACCAGAAACCTTCATCTTTTTTACCTTTCAGATGACTTATGCATAGCCTACTTGTAATTTTACTGTCCATAACTGAACTCAGTATGAGCAGACCTTTCATTTGAGCCTAACATTAAGGCTCTCTGACGATTTTGAAAAATTGACATTTAAAGAGCCAAAAGTGGCAGCCATCTTGAATTTGAAGATCAGAAATAGGTCAAATCAATAAATCTACATAATTTGTGAATTTCTTGCCCCAGATAGTCTCAGAAACCATGTATTATGCAGCTTTGTGGGCAAAACCATTAAAAAGCTAATTTCTAGCTTGGCTGGCAGCAGCCATTTTGGATACAGGGCTCTAAAAAATGTCCCCACATTTTTGTGAGGGGCACCCCGGCTCATTTTTTTATTTAAACTTTATAGATGACAAATCCAGTGAGAAACAAACCTTTCCTCTCCACGGTCACGGAACTTCCATAAATGACCCAACTAGTTGGGTCATTTATAGCAGTTCCGTGACCGTGGAGAGAGGAAAGGTTCGTTTCTCACTGGATTTGTCATCTATAAAGGTGAAATAAAAAAATGAGCCGGGGTGCCCCTCACAAAAATGTGGGGAATTTTTTTTAGAGCCCTATATCCCAAATGGCTGCTGCCAGCCAAGCTGGAAAATAGCTTTTTAATGGTTTTGCCCACAATTCTGCATAATACATCGTTTCTGAGACTATTTGGGGCAAGAAATTCACAAATGGTGTAGATTTATTGATTTGACCTATTTTTGACCTTCAAATTCAAGATGGCTGCCACTTTTGGCTCTTTAAATGTCATTTTTTTCAAAATCGTCAGAGAGCCTTAATATTAGGCTCAAATGAAAGGTCTGCTCATACTGAGTTCAGTTGTGGACAGTAAATTACAAGTAGGCTATGCAGAAGTCATCTGAAAGGTAAAAAAAGATCAAGGTTTGTGGTTGATGAGAATTAAACAGTCGGGTCATAATGTGACGTTCCGTGACCATCCTCTGGCAAGGATGTTTTGATGATTGATTTGACCTCTATGGACCCTTTAGAAAAGGTTTAGCCCCCATGTCCCTCCCAAAAATCCCGGCATTTTTTGCTAGAGACAAATGGCGTCCAGTGCCATTTCTAAGAAATAACTTTTGATCTGAATGACATAGAATCATGCATGAAGGCACTTTTTCATACAACTCAACAATGAGGATTCAAAATCTGACATCATTTTGATAATACAAATTTGTTTTGGCCGTGAAATTCAAGATGGCTGCCATCTAGAACAGTAGTTTTCAACCTTTTTAGGCAGTGACCCCCCAATTCAAGTTACTCCATTTCTCATATATAGATATTGAGAAAGTATCTGATCTGCCAGCCCACAATGCCTCAAATTATGAGGATTAGTGGGCTTGTAGATGGGCTATTTTCACAATGTTTGACTTCTTTGATAGCCTATTATTTGACAATTTGGCAATGTTTTAGCATTGTGTGATGATTATTCTGGATGGTCTTTAAAATTGAGAGTCCTTACATTGACATAAAGTTACTCTACTCTACATTGACACCTTCCCCCACAAAAAAGGGGATCTCAACCCACAGGTTGAGAACCAGTGATCTAGCACATAGAAATTTTGACATTTTTCAAGCATTCTTGCATAAAGAAGCTCGTTGAGGGACTCAAAACAAGAGCTGCTGAAATGGACAGAAGTGCTCTCAAAAGTAGTGATAAGCCTAGTTCAAGATAGTCAACTTGAGCTCCCTGAGCTGTAAGAACACCATTTTGTTGAGGAATGTGTGGCCTTACTCACCTTATTCAACCCCACTGTCATATACAGGAAGATGCAAGGGAGCAAGCTCATCTAGAAGATCTCCGTCCAACCTATTGTGATTAAAGAACCCCATGTTGCTCTAATTGACAAGGGCATGATCTGGAGGATGGCAACTCCATTGGACACGGCACGGCACATCATACAAGTGGTTGGGCTGTGTCAAAAAGGTGTCATCCATCATCCTTGCCCGCCATTCTCATTCTCACCGTGTAACCAATGTCAATGATCCCTGCGATACAACATGCTCAACAGAAGATGATGAGCGAGACCTGCACATACAGGGAGCATCTTTTGCAGGATATGGCACGGAATCTGTGGCTGAACAGACTTCTCTGGTTAGCAAAGACTGAGTGCAAGGGGTGATGAATATTGTCCACTACAGAGTCCAGTCTGCTCAGTGTCCTTTTCTCAGTTGTGGTACTGAGAGCCTCCAGTTCTGTGCCAACAACAGATCCCACTTTCCTCATCAGCTCGTCCAGGCCATGTGTCATCTGAGAAGAGCTGTTTGCGTTCATGAGACTGGTGATCTATGCACATAAAAAGAGTAGCACCATGGCTGAAGCCTGTACTTCCAAGTGGAAGACCATGAAGAGAGTCTTTTATCTGTCTCCCTTCAGATGCAAACAGCTTACGCCAACACTGCCTTCTTGACAACTACTTGGCGTACCTACAGCGCTACTCCACACTGGCAGGCAAGGATGCTGGAGACACCTTTTGGACATAGTCCAACCAATTGTATGGTGTGGCGTCCTGTGTCTGCCAATCTTCTACTGATGGAGTTGCCATCCTCCAGATCATGCCCATGTCAATTAGAGAAACATAGGGTTCTTCAATCACAATATGTTGGAGGGAGATCTTCTGGATGAGCTTGCTCTTCTGCGTCTTCCTCTATATGCCATTGGGATTGAATAAGGTCACACATTCCTCAACAACAGTCTTCTAGCAGCTCGGAGAACTTTACACGTTTGACTGTCTTCAACCTGTCTGTGGGTCGAGACCCTTTTTTTGGGGGGGGGGGGGGGGTAATGTAAGGACTCTCAAAGTGAAATACCATCACTGCATCTAAAGCTATCAACAAACAATGCTAAAACATTGGCCAAATTGTCAAATAATATTTAAAAAGCCGCCCACCTACAAGCCCACTACGCCTCATAATTTAAGGTATTGTGTGCTTGTAGATCAGTTATTTTCTCAATAGCTATGCATGAGGAATGGAGATACACAAATTGGGGGGTCCCCAGTCCAGTTTTGGGGGGTCATGACCAAAAAACATTGAAAACGACTGTTCTAGATGGCAGCCATCTTGAATTTCATGGTCAAAACAAAGTTGTATTATCAAAATAATGTCAGATTTGGAATCCTCATGGTTGACATGTATGAAAAAGTGTCCTCATACATGATTCATTCAAGATTAAAAGTTATTTCTTAGAGATGGCGCCGGACGTCATTTTGAATTTGCCTCTAGCAAAAAATGCCGGGATTTTTGGGAGGGACATAGGGGCTAAATCTTTTCTTAAGTGTCCATAGAGGTCAAATCAATCATCAAAACACCCTTGCCAGAGAATGGTCACTGAACCTCACATTATGACCCGACCCGACTAATCAGCAGTTTAATTCTCATCAACCAGAAACCTTCATCTTTTTTACCTTTCAGATGACTTCTGCATAGCCTACTTGTAATTTTACTGTCCATAACTGAACTCAGTATGAGCAGACCTTTCATTTGAGCCTAACATTAAGGCTCTCTGACGATTTTGAAAAATTGACATTTAAAGAGCCAAAAGTGGCAGCCATCTTGAATTTGAAGATCAGAAATAGGTCAAATCAATAAATCTACATAATTTGTGAATTTCTTGCCCCAGATAGTCTCAGAAACCATGTATTATGCAGCTTTGTGGGCAAAACCATTAAAAAGCTAATTTCTAGCTTGGCTGGCAGCAGCCATTTTGGATACAGGGCTCTAAAAAATGTCCCCACATTTTTGTGAGGGGCACCCCGGCTCATTTTTTTATTTAAACTTTATAGATGACAAATCCAGTGAGAAACAAACCTTTCCTCTCCACGGTCACGGAACTTCCATAAATGACCCAACTAGTTGGGTCATTTATAGCAGTTCCGTGACCGTGGAGAGGAAAGGTTCGTTTCTCACTGGATTTGTCATCTATAAAGGTGAAATAAAAAAATGAGCCGGGGTGCCCCTCACAAAAATGTGGGGAATTTTTTTTAGAGCCCTATATCCCAAATGGCTGCTGCCAGCCAAGCTGGAAAATAGCTTTTTAATGGTTTTGCCCACAATTCTGCATAATACATCGTTTCTGAGACTATTTGGGGCAAGAAATTCACAAATGGTGTAGATTTATTGATTTGACCTATTTTTGACCTTCAAATTCAAGATGGCTGCCACTTTTGGCTCTTTAAATGTCATTTTTTTCAAAATCGTCAGAGAGCCTTAATATTAGGCTCAAATGAAAGGTCTGCTCATACTGAGTTCAGTTGTGGACAGTAAATTACAAGTAGGCTATGCAGAAGTCATCTGAAAGGTAAAAAAAGATCAAGGTTTGTGGTTGATGAGAATTAAACAGTCGGGTCATAATGTGACGTTCCGTGACCATCCTCTGGCAAGGATGTTTTGATGATTGATTTGACCTCTATGGACCCTTTAGAAAAGGTTTAGCCCCCATGTCCCTCCCAAAAATCCCGGCATTTTTTGCTAGAGACAAATGGCGTCCAGTGCCATTTCTAAGAAATAACTTTTGATCTGAATGACATAGAATCATGCATGAAGGCACTTTTTCATACAACTCAACCATGAGGATTCAAAATCTGACATCATTTTGATAATACAAATTTGTTTTGGCCGTGAAATTCAAGATGGCTGCCATCTAGAACAGTAGTTTTCAACCTTTTTAGGCAGTGACCCCCCAATTCAAGTTACTCCATTTCTCATATATAGATATTGAGAAAGTATCTGATCTGCCAGCCCACAATGCCTCAAATTATGAGGATTAGTGGGCTTGTAGATGGGCTATTTTCACAATGTTTGACTTCTTTGATAGCCTATTATTTGACAATTTGGCAATGTTTTAGCATTGTGTGATGATTATTCTGGATGGTCTTTAAAATTGAGAGTCCTTACATTGACATAAAGTTACTCTACTCTACATTGACACCTTCCCCCACAAAAAAAGGGGATCTCAACCCACAGGTTGAGAACCACTGATCTAGCACATAGAAATTTTGACATTTTTCAAGCATTCTTGCATAAAGAAGCTCGTTGAGGGACTCAAAACAAGAGCTGCTGAAATGGACAGAAGTGCTCTCAAAAGTAGTGATAAGCCTAGTTCAAGATAGTCAACTTGAGCTCCCTGAGCTGTAAGAACACCATTTTGTTGAGGAATGTGTGGCCTTACTCACCTTATTCAACCCCACACTGTCATATACAGGAAGATGCAAGGGAGCAAGCTCATCTAGAAGATCTCCGTCCAACCTATTGTGATTAAAGAACCCCATGTTGCTCTAATTGACAAGGGCATGATCTGGAGGATGGCAACTCCATTGGACACGGCACGGCACATCATACAAGTGGTTGGGCTGTGTCAAAAAGGTGTCATCCATCATCCTTGCCCGCCATTCTCATTCTCACCGTGTAACCAATGTCAATGATCCCTGCGATACAACATGCTCAACAGAAGATGATGAGCGAGACCTGCACATACAGGGAGCATCTTTTGCAGGATATGGCACGGAATCTGTGGCTGAACAGACTTCTCTGGTTAGCAAAGACTGAGTGCAAGGGGTGATGAATATTGTCCACTACAGAGTCCAGTCTGCTCAGTGTCCTTTTCTCAGTTGTGGTACTGAGAGCCTCCAGTTCTGTGCCAACAACAGATCCCACTTTCCTCATCAGCTCGTCCAGGCCATGTGTCATCTGAGAAGAGCTGTTTGCGTTCATGAGACTGGTGATCTATGCACATAAAAAGAGTAGCACCATGGCTGAAGCCTGTACTTCCAAGTGGAAGACCATGAAGAGAGTCTTTTATCTGTCTCCCTTCAGATGCAAACAGCTTACGCCAACACTGCCTTCTTGACAACTACTTGGCGTACTTACAGCGCTACTCCACACTGGCAGGCAAGGATGCTGGAGACACCTTTTGGACATAGTCCAACCAATTGTATGGTGTGGCGTCCTGTGTCTGCCAATCTTCTACTGATGGAGTTGCCATCCTCCAGATCATGCCCATGTCAATTAGAGAAACATAGGGTTCTTCAATCACAATATGTTGGAGGGAGATCTTCTGGATGAGTTTGCTCTTCTGCGTCTTCCTCTATATGCCATTGGGATTGAATAAGGTCACACATTCCTCAACAACAGTCTTCTAGCAGCTCGGAGAACTTTAGACGTTTGACTGTCTTCAACCTGTCTTCAACCTGTCATACCTACAGCGCTACTCCACACTGGCAGGCAAGGATGCTGGAGACACCTTTTGGACATAGTCCAACCAATTGTATGGTGTGGCGTCCTGTGTCTGCCAATCTTCTACTGATGGAGTTGCCATCCTCCAGATCATGCCCATGTCAATTAGAGAAACATAGGGTTCTTCAATCACAATATGTTGGAGGGAGATCTTCTGGATGAGCTTGCTCTTCTGCGTCTTCCTCTATATGCCATTGGGATTGAATAAGGTCACACATTCCTCAACAACAGTCTTCTAGCAGCTCGGAGAACTTTAGACGTTTGACTGTCTTCAACCTGTCTGTGGGTCGAGACCCTTTTTGGGGGGTGGGGTCATAATGTAAGGACTCTCAAAGTGAAAGACCATCACTGCATCTAAAGCTATCAACAAACAATGCTAAAACATTGGCCAAATTGTCAAATAATAGTTAAAAAGCCGCCCACCTACAAGCCCACTACGCCTCATAATTTAAGGTATTGTGTGCTTGTAGATCAGTTATTTTCTCAATAGCTATGCATGAGGAATGGAGATACACAAATTGGGGGGTCCCCAGTCCAGTTTTGGGGGGTCATGACCAAAAAACATTGAAAACGACTGTTCTAGATGGCAGCCATCTTGAATTTCATGGTCAAAACAAAGTTGTATTATCAAAATAATGTCAGATTTGGAATCCTCATGGTTGACATGTATGAAAAAGTGTCCTCATACATGATTCATTCAAGATTAAAAGTTATTTCTTAGAGATGGCGCCGGACGTCATTTTGAATTTGCCTCTAGCAAAAAATGCCGGGATTTTTGGGAGGGACATAGGGGCTAAATCTTTTCTTAAGGGTCCATAGAGGTCAAATCAATCATCAAAACACCCTTGCCAGAGAATGGTCACTGAACCTCACATTATGACCCGACCCGACTAATCAGCAGTTTAATTCTCATCAACCAGAAACCTTCATCTTTTTTACCTTTCAGATGACTTCTGCATAGCCTACTTGTAATTTTACTGTCCATAACTGAACTCAGTATGAGCAGACCTTTCATTTGAGCCTAACATTAAGGCTCTCTGACGATTTTGAAAAATTGACATTTAAAGAGCCAAAAGTGGCAGCCATCTTGAATTTGAAGATCAGAAATAGGTCAAATCAATAAATCTACATAATTTGTGAATTTCTTGCCCCAGATAGTCTCAGAAACCATGTATTATGCAGCTTTGTGGGCAAAACCATTAAAAAGCTAATTTCTAGCTTGGCTGGCAGCAGCCATTTTGGATACAGGGCTCTAAAAAATGTCCCCACATTTTTGTGAGGGGCACCCCGGCTCATTTTTTTATTTAAACTTTATAGATGACAAATCCAGTGAGAAACAAACCTTTCCTCTCCACGGTCACGGAACTTCCATAAATGACCCAACTAGTTGGGTCATTTATAGCAGTTCCGTGACCGTGGAGAGGAAAGGTTCGTTTCTCACTGGATTTGTCATCTATAAAGGTGAAATAAAAAAATGAGCCGGGGTGCCCCTCACAAAAATGTGGGGAATTTTTTTTAGAGCCCTATATCCCAAATGGCTGCTGCCAGCCAAGCTGGAAAATAGCTTTTTAATGGTTTTGCCCACAATTCTGCATAATACATCGTTTCTGAGACTATTTGGGGCAAGAAATTCACAAATGGTGTAGATTTATTGATTTGACCTATTTTTGACCTTCAAATTCAAGATGGCTGCCACTTTTGGCTCTTTAAATGTCATTTTTTTCAAAATCGTCAGAGAGCCTTAATATTAGGCTCAAATGAAAGGTCTGCTCATACTGAGTTCAGTTGTGGACAGTAAATTACAAGTAGGCTATGCAGAAGTCATCTGAAAGGTAAAAAAAGATCAAGGTTTGTGGTTGATGAGAATTAAACAGTCGGGTCATAATGTGACGTTCCGTGACCATCCTCTGGCAAGGATGTTTTGATGATTGATTTGACCTCTATGGACCCTTTAGAAAAGGTTTAGCCCCCATGTCCCTCCCAAAAATCCCGGCATTTTTTGCTAGAGACAAATGGCGTCCAGAGCCATTTCTAAGAAATAACTTTTGATCTGAATGACATAGAATCATGCATGAAGGCACTTTTTCATACAACTCAACCATGAGGATTCAAAATCTGACATCATTTTGATAATACAAATTTGTTTTGGCCGTGAAATTCAAGATGGCTGCCATCTAGAACAGTAGTTTTCAACCTTTTTAGGCAGTGACCCCCCAATTCAAGTTACTCCATTTCTCATATATAGATATTGAGAAAGTATCTGATCTGCCAGCCCACAATGCCTCAAATTATGAGGAGTAGTGGGCTTGTAGATGGGCTATTTTCACAATGTTTGACTTCTTTGATAGCCTATTATTTGACAATTTGGCAATGTTTTAGCATTGTGTGATGATTATTCTGGATGGTCTTTAAAATTGAGAGTCCTTACATTGACATAAAGTTACTCTACTCTACATTGACACCTTCCCCCACAAAAAAAGGGGATCTCAACCCACAGGTTGAGAACCACTGATCTAGCACATAGAAATTTTGACATTTTTCAAGCATTCTTGCATAAAGAAGCTCGTTGAGGGACTCAAAACAAGAGCTGCTGAAATGGACAGAAGTGCTCTCAAAAGTAGTGATAAGCCTGGTTCAAGATAGTCAACTTGAGCTCCCTGAGCTGCAAGAACACCATTTTGTTGAGGAATGTGTGGCCTTACTCACCTTATTCAACCCCACTGTCATATACAGGAAGATGCAAGGGAGCAAGCTCATCCAGAAGATCTCCGTCCAACCTATTGTGATTAAAGAACCCCATGTTGCTCTAATTGACAAGGGCATGATCTGGAGGATGGCAACTCCATTGGACACGGCACGGCACATCATACAAGTGGTTGGGCTGTGTCAAAAAGGTGTCATCCATCATCCTTGCCCGCCATTCTCATTCTCACCGTGTAACCAATGTCAATGATCCCTGCGATACAACATGCTCAACAGAAGATGATGAGCGAGACCTGCACATACAGGGAGCATCTTTTGCAGGATATGGCACGGAATCTGTGGCTGAACAGACTTCTCTGGTTAGCAAAGACTGAGTGCAAGGGGTGATGAATATTGTCCACTACAGAGTCCAGTCTGCTCAGTGTCCTTTTCTCAGTTGTGGTACTGAGAGCCTCCAGTTCTGTGCCAACAACAGATCCCACTTTCCTCATCAGCTCGTCCAGGCCATGTGTCATCTGAGAAGAGCTGTTTGCGTTCATGAGACTGGTGATCTATGCACATAAAAAGAGTAGCACCATGGCTGAAGCCTGTACTTCCAAGTGGAAGACCATGAAGAGAGTCTTTTATCTGTCTCCCTTCAGATGCAAACAGCTTACGCCAACACTGCCTTCTTGACAACTACTTGGCGTACCTACAGCGCTACTCCACACTGGCAGGCAAGGATGCTGGAGACACCTTTTGGACATAGTCCAACCAATTGTATGGTGTGGCGTCCTGTGTCTGCCAATCTTCTACTGATGGAGTTGCCATCCTCCAGATCATGCCCATGTCAATTAGAGAAACATAGGGTTCTTCAATCACAATATGTTGGAGGGAGATCTTCTGGATGAGTTTGCTCTTCTGCGTCTTCCTCTATATGCCATTGGGATTGAATAAGGTCACACATTCCTCAACAACAGTCTTCTAGCAGCTCGGAGAACTTTAGACGTTTGACTGTCTTCAACCTGTCTTCAACCTGTCATACCTACAGCGCTACTCCACACTGGCAGGCAAGGATGCTGGAGACACCTTTTGGACATAGTCCAACCAATTGTATGGTGTGGCGTCCTGTGTCTGCCAATCTTCTACTGATGGAGTTGCCATCCTCCAGATCATGCCCATGTCAATTAGAGAAACATAGGGTTCTTCAATCACAATATGTTGGAGGGAGATCTTCTGGATGAGCTTGCTCTTCTGCGTCTTCCTCTATATGCCATTGGGATTGAATAAGGTCACACATTCCTCAACAACAGTCTTCTAGCAGCTCGGAGAACTTTAGACGTTTGACTGTCTTCAACCTGTCTTCAACCTGTCATACCTACAGCGCTACTCCACACTGGCAGGCAAGGATGCTGGAGACACCTTTTGGACATAGTCCAACCAATTGTATGGTGTGGCGTCCTGTGTCTGCCAATCTTCTACTGATGGAGTTGCCATCCTCCAGATCATGCCCATGTCAATTAGAGAAACATAGGGTTCTTCAATCACAATATGTTGGAGGGAGATCTTCTGGATGAGCTTGCTCTTCTGCGTCTTCCTCTATATGCCATTGGGATTGAATAAGGTCACACATTCCTCAACAACAGTCTTCTAGCAGCTCGGAGAACTTTACACGTTTGACTGTCTTCAACCTGTCTGTGGGTCGAGACCCTTTTTGGGGGGGGGGGGGGGTAATGTAAGGACTCTCAAAGTGAAATACCATCACTGCATCTAAAGCTATCAAAAAACAATGCTAAAACATTGGCCAAATTGTCAAATAATATTTAAAAAGCCGCCCACCTACAAGCCCACTACGCCTCATAATTTAAGGTATTGTGTGCTTGTAGATCAGTTATTTTCTCAATAGCTATGCATGAGGAATGGAGATACACAAATTGGGGGTCCCCAGTCCAGTTTTGGGGGGTCATGACCAAAAAACATTGAAAACGACTGTTCTAGATGGCAGCCATCTTGAATTTCATGGTCAAAACAAAGTTGTATTATCAAAATAATGTCAGATTTGGAATCCTCATGGTTGACATGTATGAAAAAGTGTCCTCATACATGATTCATTCAAGATTAAAAGTTATTTCTTAGAGATGGCGCCGGATGTCATTTTGAATTTGCCTCTAGCAAAAAATGCCGGGATTTTTGGGAGGGACATAGGGGCTAAATCTTTTCTTAAGGGTCCATAGAGGTCAAATCAATCATCAAAACACCCTTGCCAGAGAATGGTCACTGAACCTCACATTATGACCCGACCCGACTAATCAGCAGTTTAATTCTCATCAACCAGAAACCTTCATCTTTTTTACCTTTCAGATGACTTCTGCATAGCCTACTTGTAATTTTACTGTCCATAACTGAACTCAGTATGAGCAGACCTTTCATTTGAGCCTAACATTAAGGCTCTCTGACGATTTTGAAAAATTGACATTTAAAGAGCCAAAAGTGGCAGCCATCTTGAATTTGAAGATCAGAAATAGGTCAAATCAATAAATCTACATAATTTGTGAATTTCTTGCCCCAGATAGTCTCAGAAACCATGTATTATGCAGCTTTGTGGACAAAACCATTCAAAAGCAAATGTCTAGCTTGGCTGGCAGCAGCCATTTTGGATACAGGGCTCAAAAATGTCCCCACATTTTTGTGAGGGGCACCCCGGCTCATTTTTTTATTTAAACTTTATAGATGACAAATCCAGTGAGAAACAAACCTTTCCTCTCCACGGTCACGGAACTTCCATAAATGACCCAACTATGATGTTGTTTTACAAACAGCATACACACACACAATTATCTTTTTTTTCTTTTGTTTTAAATGAACAAAAGCAATAACAATAACACCGCCAGGCCAGCAGGGGGCAAACATAAGCAAAGAGTCCAGAAGAGGTCGATCCAGACACCCGATGTGGTTTATAAACAGCAGTATGCCCTCATAATACAGAAGTTAAGTGTGGTAACAGTAAGTAGCTTACAATATATGGAAATGTCAGAGCTACAATCTCTCATTAATGTCACGCTAATGTAATATACATAATTGTTTGTTAAAATCCCCAAGCATGTTATTCTTCACATGTTATTCATCAAGGTAGCCCTTACTGACCTGTGCAGCTGAACCCAGTAGACACTGAAATGTCCAGTTTGATTTGGGTTTGTTTTTAATTCGCTGACTGACACAATGTGTTTATTGGTGGACCATAATTTTGCAGCTAGGTAGATAACATCAGTGGTTCCCAACCTTTTTCTTCAAGGACCCGTATTTTTATTATTGTAAGCTTTGGTGACCCAACCGCTCGAGCGCCTGCACAAGAGATGGTCACATGATACTCTGTTTCCTGCGAAACAGAGTATCATGTAGTTATCATTTTATTCCTCAATTCTTCTTCGGTAAAAGAATAAATGTTTAATGTAGCACTTACATATGGTATTAAAATTAAACCCCTTAAAATTAAGAGGGCTTCGCGACCCCCTGTGGATCTTTGGCGACCCATAGGTTGGGAACGACTGGATAACACCATCGTCTGACCCAGGGGTGGGGAACCTTATTCATTCGAAGGGCCACTTCAAATTCATCCGAGGACCGTAAAAGTCCTCCTAGGGCCATATTATGACCTCAAACCAGGATTTCCTCTTGCACTTTAGGCCTATATTGAAGGCAGCCACCTTTAAAACAGAGCCCAAATTCTCTAGGTCCCCTGAATATAACTTAATTGTATTGCAAATGTATTTTCTAAGTTTCCTTTACAAAATATGTCATATTTCATGTGAAGCTGCATAACATTAAAACTATATCGGGGGCCGGATAAAGCGGCCTCAAGGGTCGCAAACGGCCCTCGAGACATAGGCTCCCCACCCCTGGATGGTCTAACCCCAACAAATGTTAGTAATAGCCGCAAACGGCCCTCGAGACATAGGCTCCCCACCCCTGGTCTAACGGCCCTCGAGACATAGGCTCCCCACCCCTGGTCTAACCCCAACAAATATTAGTAATAGTATTATAGTAACATAAATGATAACCTCTTATGCCGTGTCCAGACCGAGAGCGAACTACGCTGCCTGGTAGCGTGGGTAGCAGAAGAAGTTTCGCCTTGAATTCGCTGTTTTCGCTCCAGACGCAGCATTGACATGTTTGATTTAGCTAATCACATAACGGCTCTGGCTTGACAGGCTGGGACATTCGTTGATATGAACATTCCAATTGGTTTTCGCCAAACAGCGTCATAACGAATTCGCCTACGATTAGATTTTGTTTAATCGTTCAAATTCGCTCTGGTCGCTCAGGAAGCTTCGCTCCTGGGAAATTCGCTTTGGTAGCGCTGGTCGTGTGCCCTCCATAGAGAAATAATGACTTCCGTCGCTCCATTCACTCCGTTCGCTCTTGGTCTGTTCACGGCATTGCACGGCAGGTTCAGGGGAAGCTGAGAGCTTGTTCTCACATAACTTTAGTGAACCAGCATATTATGATGCTGTGGGTGTTTTATGAGTTTATAGAGAGTTTGGTAAACCTACAGCTGATGTTGTGTGGCTGGTTACTGTAATGTGTGTGTGGCTGGTTACTGTAATGTGTGTGTGGCTGGTTACTGTAATGTGTGTGTGGCTGGTTACTGTAACGTGTGTGTGGCTGGTTACTGTAATGTGTGTGTGGCTGGTTTAAGAAATGTGTGTGTGGCTGGTTACTGTAATGTGTGTGTGGCTGGTTACTGTAATGTGTGTGTGGCTGGTTACTGGAACGTGTGTGTGGCTGGTTACTGGAACGTGTGTGTGGCTGGTTACTGTAACGTGTGTGTGTATGCGTGTGTTTTGGAGGCCAGATCAGTGTTGTTGTGTGGTGTGGTGTTGTGTGGTGTGTTGGTGTTTGGGGTGAAGTCCAGGGTGGCTTATGATGAGCTGATGACTGGACTGGACGCCTGGTTGCTGATTATTCTGACGTCTGTGTGAGTACTGGGTTCTATGCTGCACTGATGGTTCTACTGGACCCCACACTGGTGATTCTACTGGACCACAAAATGATTCTGACACTGATGGGTCTAGAGAGTTCCATACTGGTGGCTGTTGCCGTGGTGCTGATGGTTCTACTGGACCCCACATGGGTGCTGGTTCTGGATGGCAGGTGGATGACCAGACTGGACTCCAGGCTGGTAGCTGGGGTGGGTTCTGTACTGGAGCCCAAGCTGGGGATGGTACTGGTGCAAAGGAGACTGGTCCAGATGGTCCATAGGAGACTGGTCCAGATGGTCCAAAGGACACTGGTCCAGATGGTCCAAAGGTAGCTGGTCCAGATGGTCCAAAGGTGACTGGTGCTTGTGGGCTCCACTTCCAATTCTTCTTCTTTCTCTTCTTCTTCTTCTTCTTCTTCTTGATAGATCTTTTTGACAAAAAATGCAAAGTATTATTAGTTATATGGATTGAAATGTTACCCTTTAAGAGGCACCCCCATCCCCAATCCCACCCTCAACTGTACACCACCCACCCCACATGAACATTAGCATACAGCAAACAGCAAACATACGTATATACGCATATACATCACATACAAGTTATGGAAGGAAGAAGAGAGGGCCAATTGCACTTATCACTTAAAAATAATCACATACAGTATATAATGTTGTAAACTGCTGTACAAACTGCTATATGGTGTGTAAACAGGTTTAGAAATAATTACATAAATAACTTAGTAAACTGCTGTATAAGCTGCTATCTGGTGTGTTATCTGGTGGTTCTAGTGGGTTCTGTGGTTGAGCTAGAGTTCCTGCTGGCAGTTGGCTGGTTCTGCAATGTGGGGTGAAGGACCAGATAAGCAAAGTGTATTAGGCAGCAGGCTGGCTGCTAACTGAAGATGTTTTGGGAGATATTGTGAAGCAGATGCTTCAGTGGTTTCATACTGATGTGAGTAGTTTATAAATGATAGGACTATGTGTCTACACACATGACTATTGATCAGGCCACAATACAACTAAACAGTAAGCTGTAACATCAGCATGTGGTGTGGTGTGGTGTGGTGTGGGGAGGAGCTAAAGGATGCTGGGATAGCTACTCACTCTTGACTCTGCTGTTGGTGGTCAGCAGACGATGTCGTCACTTCTGAGTCCTCCAGCACTCTGCAGCTCAGAGTCAGCCCCCACACGTAGTCATCATAGGGGTCATCATAGTCATCATAGGGGTCATAGGGCTCCCATGTGATCTCCATCCTGCAGAACCCCATCATGACACTGTCAGTCTGTACAACTCTCCATCTCTCTAGTAATATAATATGTGACTAGTACAACTCTCCATCTCTCTAGTAATATAACATGTGTCTAGTACAACTCTCCATCTCTCTAGTAATATAATATGTGACTAGTACAACTCTCCATCTCTCTAGTAATATAATATGTGACTAGTACAACTCTCCATCTCTATAGTAATATAATATGTGACTAGCCACTATAAAACAGGTTGCATATTGAGACTAGATCTATATAATATGAGACTATAACAGGCTGCAAGTAGGCCCAGGGGTATATTGAGGTAGTCACAGATCTATATAATATGTGACTAGTAAGTGGGCCCAGGGGTATATTGAGTTAGTCACAGATCTATACACCGATCCGAGGAAATAACCGGAAGTAGAGCGGCGGCCATTACTGGAGTGCTTCCCGAAGCAAACTCGTATCTGGACAGTGGAGAAGTCTGTATATTTTTAAGCCAATAGTAGCCAAGTAGAACTAATTTAATATACCTACGATATGTGGCTGTTAAAAGAAGATCAGTGCCATTGAAAACGAGACATTTAGGAGCTTTGAAAGTATATAAATCGCTGAATAAATATAGGTGGAAATGAGAATGCCACAAGCGAGCTAGCGGCTGACAACTAGCCAACTTGTGGTAAAATAACACAAGGTTAGCTCTGGCTTGATAGCCAACTCCGAGCATGTAGACAACAAACAATTCACAGAACCATTTAACAACCCCAAATTACTCAACATTTCGCTGGTAGATCAAGGAGGGTCTTGGGTTGAAAACAAGGATTTTTTGAACTTTGCAAGTGAAACCACAACTTATTAACAAACTCCTTTTGGGGAGGTGTAGCACAAGGCTAACCATCCGGGTTGCTAATTAAATCCAAGTATGTAATGTTGACAACAAACAATTCACACAACCATTTAACAACCCTAAATTACTCAAAAAATTCACTGGTAAATCAAGAAGGATCTTGGGGTTGAAAACAAGACATTTTTTTTAACTTTTTAAGTGAAACCAGAGTTTAACGAACTCGTTTTGGAGAGATGTCTGGTAACTAACAGAAGGCTAACCATCCGGCTGGCTAGCTAAATCCGATATGTAATGTTGACAACAAACAATTCACACATTTATCAAGTTCAAAATACACAATATTTCACTGGTAGATCAAGGAGGGTCTTGGAGTTGAAAACAAGACATTTTTGAACTTTTTAAGTGAAACCAGAATTAATTAACAAACTCGTTTTGAAGAGATGTCTGGTAACTAAGGCTAACCATCCGGGTTGCTAGCTAAATCCGAGTATGTAATGTTGACAACCAGAGCCGGTTCGCCCATTAGGCAGCTTAGTTGTTTCCTAAGGGCGTTGGACATCTGGATTCGACCGGGTGACCGAGTTGATGTAGTTGGAGCATGACAGCTCATCATCAATCATGACGCCAAGGTTATGGCGACTTTGTTTGGGGTCACGATGGTGGAGCCTATCTTGAGGTTGATGTTGTGACTGAGCGGCTCTTTAGCTGGGATCACCAGGAGCTCTGTCTTGGCCAGGTTCAGCTGTAGGTGGTGGTCCTTCATCCATGTTGACAAATCAGTGAGGCAGGCAGAGATGCGTTCCGAAACCGTGGTGTCCTCTGGATGGAACGACAGGTATATCTGGGTGTCATCAGCATAGCAGTGGTAGGAGAACCCATGTGTTTGAATGACACGTCCCAGGGAGGAGGTGTATATTGCAAACAGAAGGGGTCCCAGCACTGATCCTTGGGGTACGCCTGTGGAGAGGGTGTGAGTCGTAGACAGCTTCCCTTGCCATGACACACTGAAGGTGCGTCCAGAGAGGTAGGAGTTGAACCATGAGTGGACAACGCCTGTGATTCCCATGGCTGTGAGTATCCTCAGGAGGATCTTGTGGTTGTCTGTGTCATAGGCTGCAGACAGGTCTAGTAGTATGAGGACCGAGGATAGTCCTTCCGTTCTTGCAGTCCTTAGAGCTTCAGTCACTGAGAGTAACGCAGTTTCAGTTGAATGTCCACTTCTGAAACCAGATTGTTTTGGGTCAAGTAATCCGTTCTGGTTTAGGAAGTTGGTGACTTGCTTTGCAACTGCCCTTTCTAGCGTCTTGGATAGGAAGGGAAGCAGTGAGACAGGTCTGTAGTTTTCGACATGAGCAGGGTTCAGTGTAGGCTTCTTCAGTAGTGGTGTCACCCTTGCTTGTTTGAAGGCGGAGGGGACAGTGCCGGAGGAGAGTGAGGAGTTCATGATGGATGTGATTGCTGGGACCACTGTTTGGGCAATGTCTTGAAGAAGGTTCGTGGGCACTGGGTCTAGTAGGCAGGTAGTGGGACGGCTTCTTGTGATGAGTTTGGAAATGTCTTCTTCAGAGAGCAGAGAATTCATGAAGTGTTGCAGGAGTCGCCGTGTTTTCCAGGGGGTGTCTTCTGGGCGGGAGGGCGGTTCACAGAATTGCTTGCTAATATTTGCCGTCTTTTCCGTGAAGAAGGTGGCAAAGTTGTCCGGTTTAAGGTCTGTGGGTGCAGGAGGGGGGGGAGGGTTGAGCAGTGACTTGAATGTAGAAAACAACTTACGTGGGTCTGTAGTGTTTCTGATCTTGTCGTTGTAGTAGGTCGTACTAATATACAGTAGGCCTACCAATCAGGGCTTAACACTAACACACGCCAGGTAGCCAAATGCGGGTGAAAGTCGGCGTTGGCTAGTAGATACCGAAGGTTCACTAGCCATTCTGGCGGGTCCGTTACTATTCTAAATGACGAGGCACCGCATTTTGTAGTTTTTTCCCTCGGACCGTCTTTGCTACAAGTAGGACTGTCCGCAAATAATCGACTAATCGTTGGTCGACCAAAAAAAATTCCAGTCGACCGAATCCCATTGGTCGATTGGTCGCAGCGGAGAAAAAAAAAAAAAACAGCATCTCGTCAAAGTTCTTTCAGGACTCTTAACTTGAAGGGCGTGACAAAGGAAGACGTGTTGTTGATTTGTTTGAGAAGGATAGAAGTTATTTTGACCATGTCTGGAAGGAGCTCTAAAACATGGGATTATTTTTTGGAAAGGATAGCCTACTACTGCTTGTCAGCCAATGGTCACTAACGTCGGGCGAGAAGAACCACGCGAATTCGAACGACAGGTGCGTTTAATTATGTAACTTCACCACCACGGCAGATGCTGCTCTCCCCTCCTTCTCTCATACACACGCACCCGTACACTACCCGGCACCGTTTGCTACAATACCTCACTCGACTCGTTGAATCCATTGGTTGACAGAACTACAGGGAGCCGCCTGCATCTGTCTCGTCTCGCATAATTATCCGTTTATTGCAGACGGTGTAAAAAGTGTGAAGTCGTGTCGTTACATATTCTGAAGCTCCAAAATGCTATGTTGCAACGTCATGGTGCTAAGTCGCACTTTGTTAGCTTCCATACCACTTTGCTGTACAATTGTAGGCTACTCCGTGCTGGCCAACATCCAAAGAACCACCACCAGATATGAACATATTTTGGGGTGTGTGTGTAGGCCTACGTTAAGTCATTCACCGACAAACTTATCAGAATTCTGTTTGCTGCCCTGAACGGCAAGAACTCTTGTCAAGACTCCAGTCCAGCGATAAACAAAACCAGCGTGGGTCATTTAAAGGGGGAAATGCTGCGCATCATTTAAGACCATAAACGGACACTAAGCGCTTGATGGACATTCCAGTGAACAAATATACAGTAATTAAATGCTGCAACAAATGTCGAAATAGATGAAAACGGCAACGCGGGGATATTGATTCTGCCCTCCAGTTGGGCTACTGCTTTCAGGCAGACAGTTTGTTTCCATCACTGGATATTAATTTTAATTCATTTTTTATTTGTGTTTTACAGGCTTAAACTATGTAAATTCGAACTTCGAATATTCATTAGGCCTAGTAGGGCCATCTGGGTCAAAATGTGATGTGTTAGAATAAAAAATATATATATATATATATATATATTTTTTAATATTTTTTTTTGGGGGGGGGGGGGATTAATCGATTAGTCGGAGAAAATGACGACCTTTGGTCGACCAACAAAATCCTTGGTCGTGGACAGCCCTAGCTACAAGCGCAATGCAATGCGATTTCGCGAGCCTACAATACCCATGAAGCACCTGTGTCACGTGTCACCTGTGTCTCATGCACTAGAGGAATCTAGCTAGTCTTGCGAATATGAGAGGCAACAGCAAAGAAACTCAAGAGAAAGAACAATCTCTTGGCGGGGAATGCATTGGCCACGGTGTAGTACGGGGGTGTTGCCTGAGGACACGAGTGGATGGAAAATGGACTCCCTTNAGCATGGTCATTGGTCNGTGGGTGCGATGGATGACATTTTCGTACTCCATTGCACATGGTCAGTGGGGGCGACACCATGATGGATAATTTGTGGCCAAGTAACGGCAGCTGTTGGTCAGCAGTAATTATTGGGGGTAATTAAGGGCAGCTGACAGACATTCACGCTGTCCTATGACCTGTTCCACAGTGAATAACATTTCCGTACTCCCCTCGCCATCATTTCCTACTACGCTGTTATGACGTGAGTAAGCCCTCTTGTCTCAAGCCTCTTTGGGCAGCAGCGAGCTACCAGCACATCAGCGCGCGTTTGGAAATGTCACTGAAAACCTTCACGTGAAAATAAAGTAGCCTAGCGAAGTTCATCTCAACTGACCTGTTTTGGGATCTGTCATTAGTACAATGCATAGTAGTAGTGGACATTAAAATGACCAAGGCGAGAGGAGAACACCTCAGTCTTGTGAAAGTCTTGAGATTAGCGCAGTGATAAGACAAGGACACATGCGGCATTAATAATGTTCGGTTTAAATCATTTTCTGATTTGCCTGTATGTCTTCATACCTTAATATTCCTCCATGTTTCTTGTGCCGTTGTTCCCGACTGTCAAACGGGGCTTAAACAACGCGCAGTAGTAGCCTTCCAGACTGCACAAATCATGTCCCATGTCCCTTCGCATGTGCCCATCTTGCCTTGCGTCCGTTTAGCCTATATTTTAAACAACTCAATATTAAACGGAATGAAAGGAAGTCGTAGCTCCTTCTGTAGTTACCGGCCGCATATGTGTGTGCCTTCTAGTGGATAGCCTACTTTTATGAGAAAATATTCCAGAAGAGGACATGCGAAGCTTGGCAATGACTTTGCACTATCTACTTTGCGCATCGAAAGTGCCCTTCAGATCAAAGACGGAAATATTTTGCTCTCATGTAGCTTACATTTGTGCCCTTCCACAACACTGTGCTTGGTGTTTCTGCACAGCTATGCCATTCCTCAGATAAATTAATCTGTTCTTATAGCATGCATGCATGCATGGACCAGTTAATAACAATTCTAGTTATTAGGCCCTATATTATATTATATTATATTATATTATATTATATTATCCTACATTACATTATATTATATTATATTATATTATATTATGTTATATTATCCTACATTAGGCCTACATTATTACAGCCTATTATATAATTCATTAAAGCTGCTATGATGGTTAAGAAAATTATGGCTAGTGAAGAGGCCCAATGGCTAGTGAGTCAGGAAAACCACTAGCCAAAATGGCTGGTAAGCGAAAAAGTTAGTGTAAAGCACTGCTACCAATATACAATTACTAGTATAACAAGCATTTTAGCTATTGTTAATATGCTGGACAATAGTTTAAAAAATGTTATTTATTTTTCTATTTGTCATTTCATGTTATTTTTGTGTTATCCTTTTATTTGTTGTTTCACATCATTTGCTTGAATAGTGTTTAACCATAGCATCTGAAAAGAACAGAAGTAGATTCCTCCATCCTACCCTTGACAATCCTCCTGTTGCATCCACCTCTTCCACCTCTTCTACCAGCACCAGTGATGCAGCAGCATCAAGCTCACCAGCTACCTCTACTCCAGCAACCCAGCCTGGTGACACAGCAGCATCAAGTGGGCCACCAGCTACCTCCACCCTTGCAACCCAGCCTGGTGACACAGCAGCATCAAGTGGGCCTCCAGCTACCTCCACCTTTGCAACCCAGCCTGGTGACACAGCAGCATCAAGTGGGCCTCCACTTACAGGTACCTCCACCCCTGCAACCCAGCCTAGTGACACAGCAGTATCAAGTGGGCCTCCAGCTACCTCCACCTTTGCAACCCAGCCTGGTGACACAGCTGCATCAAGTGGGCCTATTGCTATTCCACATTTTCCACAAAATTCTTAAATAAAACAATTGCAAAACAAAGCTATTTGACTTCTTGAGTATATGTACTCTAGCAGTGTATTTTTTTCCGATGGAAGGGGCGCCATCTAAATTCTCGGTCTCTGTTGCGTTTTGGAGAGCCCGCACATCCAGATTAAGCAGGTGCCAGACTTAAACACGATTACACATGAAAAGATGGAAGGACCGCACACTGTTGCTGCTCCAGGTTAATTAACACAACGTTTCGACCATGCCCTCTGGTCTTCGTCAGGTGTATGTGAGTTTGTGTAACATGACAGTTCTTTTAAAGACTTTTGAAGGAAGGGGTGGGCGCAATGCACCGTTGAGTGACATATCCCCCAAGTGAGGTCATAGTTAAAAACGCAAACAGAAAAAAAAACAAATGTTAATAAAGAAAATTACACGAAGAGAAAAGAACACCACTCAATAGAAACAAAAATGACAAGCGCCCAAATATACAGTGAGATCCATCACCAAAGACATGTCTCATCTTATTCAATAAATTCGTGCACAACAAAGGGGGGTACTCCATAGCATACCAAAGTCAGGATAAATAGCCTATAAAAAGGTTTTATATCTAACTCTTCATTCAGCCCATGGGGTGACATTGTATTCAGCGCGTATACGTGTATGTAGAAAGTCTCACGTTGCAAAAGCAAACGGTCATGATTGCCGCCTCTAAGAGGTCTCTACACTTTTTCAATCCCCGTATATCTGAGTGTGCAGACATTGGGCTCGGTCATGAAGGCATGCGCACTTTGCCAGTTTGATGCATTCTGGGTAGAGTTTTCTAACCAGAATGCATCAAACTGGCAAAGTGCGCATGCCCACTGCCTGGAAAAAATCTTACTGCGTCATCACGAACGAGCCTATTATGAAAAATGGGGAGCACCATGGCTCTAAACTATATCAATTTATACATGGGCTACTTTGAAAATAATTTTGTACTCAACTCTGAGGTGAATCCATATTTTAATAACTTCCTGCTGTACCAACGCTTCATAGATGATGTTTTTATTTTGTGGAAAGGTGACGAGAGGTCTTTAAGACTGTTTCATCAATACCTCAACTCTATGAACGAACATCTGAGTTTCACGCTTAACTTCGACCAATCGAAGATTAGCTTTCTTGACATACTTGTCATAAGAGGCGGCGCTAACCTGCAGACTGATCTGTTCCGAAAACCGACTGATCGAAATACTATCCTCCGGGGTGACAGCTACCACCCCAGTCACCTTATTAAAAGCCTACCAATTAGTCAATTTCATCGAGTCAGACGCATCTGCAGTTCAGATAAGCTGTACGCGTCACAGGCCTCTGATCTGTCTCAGAGGTTTCAAGAAAGGGGTTACAAACAACAATGGGTTGACGCAACAAGCGAGCGCTTCGCCCATGTCACACAAGACAAGTGTTTAATCCCAAAATCTGATCGAGCACAGAAGCAAAATTCAACACTGTTTATCACGAAATACTCACCGTTGGGATCTGAATTTAAAAACATAATTTGTAAACACTGGCACGTAGTGGAGACAGACCCCAAACTAAAAGGGATCTTCACTGCCCCACCGACAGTAGTTTTCAGACGTGCCCCAAATTTAAGGGACATGTTGGTGAAATCTCACACCCATGAGAACAAACAGAATCCCTTTAACATTCCCGATGGCAACTACAAATGCAGCAACTGCGCACAATGTGGCTATACAGTCAGAAGCAGAACATACACATCCACACACAGGCAAGACGTTGAACATTCGTGGTGTCATTAATTGCAACACCCCGTTTGTTGTCTATTTACTTAAATGCCCATGTGGCCTTGCGTATGTGGGTAAGACGAGCAGACCATTACGCACACGCATCTCGGAACATCGGAGTAATATTAGATGTGGTGACACACGCAACCCAGTAGCAGCGCACTTCCTGGCAGCAGGCCATAATGTCTGCACACTCAGATATACAGGGATTGACAAAGTGGAGAGGCCTCCTAGAGGCGGCAATCACGACCGTTTGCTTTTGCAACGTGAGACTTACCATATATATATGCTGAATCCTATGTCACCCCATGGGCTGAATGAAGAGTTCGATATAAAACCTTTTTTATAGGCTATTTATCCTGACTTTGGTATATTTTGGATTACCCCCCTTTGTTTTGTACATATGTATTGAATAACTTGACATGAGACATGTCTTTGGTGATGGATTGCACTCTAGATTTGGGCACATTTTTGTTTCTATTGAGTGGTGTTCCTTTCTCTTTATGTAATTTTCTTTATTTACATTTGGGTTTCTGTGTAATTACTTTTTTTCTGTTTGTGTTTTTAACTATGACCTGACTTGGGAGGAGATGTCACTCAACGGCGCATTGCGCCCGCCCCTTCCTCCAAGAGTCTTTAAAAGAACTGTCATGTTACACAAACTCACATACACCTGACGAAGACCAGACTGCATGGTCGAAACGTTGTGTTAACAAACCTGGAGCAGCAACAGTGTGCGGACCACAAATCTCAAATGAAATTAAATTTCCTCACCCCTTTTGCCGCCGCCGCCACCACCACCACACACACACACACACACACACACACACACACACACACACACACACACACACACACACACACACACACACACACACACACACACACACACACACACAAAGAGCAGAAAAATCCATCTTCGTATGAAGTTTACAGTAGTGATGAACTCACTGACAAGGCACATATGCAGTGTGTGTGTGTGTGTGTGTGTGTGTGTGTGTGTGTGTGTGTGTGTGTGTGTGTGTGTGTGTGTGTGTGTGTGTGTGTGTGTGTGTGTGTGTGTGTGTGTGTGTGTGTGTGTGTGTGTGTGTGTGCAGGGTCGCTGACAGCTTTGGCTGGGCCCGGGACAAAAATCTCTGATTGGGCCCCCCTTCCAAGTGAACAGGAACACACAGAGTGTGCTGCTGTGCTCCCTCCCTCATCAAAGCCTCCCACAGCAGGAGTAACACAGGAACATGTCAATTTACAGAAAACTATGCACAACGAATCTGCACTGTATTTCTCCTCACAAAGTTAACAGCTTGGTAATTTGTTAGCATCTGTGCTAAGCGGAGATTTAGCAATAGCGTTGCATAGCGCTGTTTAAAAAGTTGGTTGTCCTTCTCCTGGCAAACATGCGCCCGAGGCATTATCCCACACAACCAGAGATTATAATAGGCTACTCCTAGAATCTCTGGTATGATTGTGTGGGCTCATATGCATTTTATTCTTAACTAAGCTGTTCTGGTTAGGAAATAATGCAATGTCCGTTTTCTATTGTGTTCATCCGTGTGCGCGTCCCTGCCTGAAACATTTGATTTGGAAACATATTTGCGGAGTAATGCGCATATTCATAGATTCAATTAGATATAGGCGTAAGAAACACAGTGTAATTAAGCCGTTGTGGTAATCAAATTATTCAATGCCCCCTGTCTGTCTGATATTGATCTCCGTGTGTCTTGCTCACGGCCTCCTGTGTCAGTGTTACTTGACGACGGGGCTGGAAAAAGTTGGCCGTGTCTTACCTGGATCTGCTGCACAGCTGCTTTTACTGGTACCTGCTGCATCACCCGAGTCTTTTCTGAAATATTTATGTAGAGAACCCCTCAGGCTTTTGGCTTCTTCATCTCTTTTTCGCCTTTCTTTCCTTTTCAGCGCTCCTGACTTGTGCATGTTGACTAATTGGCTCGCGCACTGACCACTTATCGAATGATGTCGTCTTTTTTTCTAGAAAGACCAAACCATTTTGGAATAGGGGTGATAGGGGGTTATTGGCCGTTTTTTTCAAGGGCCATTGTGAAAAGGAGGATTCCCCCCTTTTCACGAATTCATGGTTTTAAAGTCACTTATGAAGTGTGTGTAATTTTGGACACGTTGGTTGGCGCTTTCGGTGCTCTTTGAGAAGGAGCGCAGAAGAGAGGTGAAAACACACACACACACACATACACACACACGAGCGCACATTCATGTTGGGACCTTTGTTTGTTTCATCAATGCCATCATTAGCGACTGCAGCGCTGATGATGGACACCTGTACTCGAACTCTCGCTCCTCTGACCTCAATTGGCACTGATGCGGAACGCGCGCTGCTTCAGCCAAGAGTAACAACTTTGACTTTGGGAAGGGGGGTGTGTTTCAATGTGTATGGACTTTGTATGACGTTTGTTGTGTTTTTGTTTTCATGTAGCTACTGTCTGTTTTGTGTAGGGGGCAACTGTATTTCTGTTTTCTGATTAAGATTGTGATTGTTTCGTTAGACTATGATTTAGAACGGCAATGTTGTGGTCTTGTGGTATGGACCAGTAATCTGTGCTTGGGAATCATTGGATGATTGTACTAATTGAATGATTGCCCTGTTAAGTGACAGGTGTGTAGCCTATATAGGCCCTGTGTTAATCTGTGTTCAGGGTTGATGTGAGAAGCACAGAAACGGAGCAGTTGTTGTGAGCTGGCTCTGGTGCGTTCTCTTACTGCTGCTGCTAAAAAGTAGACTTTTGCTGCCGTGAATTTTGAAGCTGTAAACTTTAATTTAAGAAGGCCGAATTTTTGTTGCTGATTTTGAGTAATTTGAGTTTGATTTATTTCGAGTTGCCCTCGTGCACATTTTGTTTGTTGGTGTCAGTGAAAATAAAAGAGCGCTCTGTTTTTGATACATCGTTGCCGTGCTGAAGTCCTTGCCATTCCACCTCTGAAATTCTCAACCGTGAGGCGAAATCCTACAGTGGAAGTACCATCTTTTCCACACTCCTCCTCACTGTAATTTTGTCCAAACAACAACTGATTATTCTCCTGCAATGAAGGCATCTATAAGTCATTGTTTGAATGCAAATAAAGCACCTTTCTTCCCTAAATAAACACATTTGAAGTGACCACATAATAATTAATCCCAACGTGATGGGGGCCCAGTTATGGGCCTCCCTAGTCCAGGGCCCGGGACAAAAAGCCTGGTTGTCCACCCCTGTCGGCGGGCCTGTGTGTGTGTTGGGGCTAAAGAAGAGAGAATGTGTGAATGAGAGAATCAAAGTTGTTGGCATGAAGTCTCCAGTAGTGATGAACTCACTGATAGTGTGGGTCATTCTGCAGAGCAGTCAGCGGCTCAGCAGCAGATTTATCCTCCATGTAGACAGGAGACAGGTCCAGCTGTGTGAGACGTGAGGACCGTGATGTCAGGGCAGAGGCCAGGTAGGAGAAGCTCTTATATGACAGCTCACAGTACTGCAGCCTGGGAGAGACACCAGGTTACAGTTAGACAACCTCAACACTACACACACACCTGGACAGTACTGCAGCCTGGGAGAGACATCAGGATACAGTTAGACAACCTGCACATCAGCACTACACACACACACACACACACACACACACACACACACACACACACACACACACTAGGGTGACCAGATGAGGTTGGCTGAAATTCGGGACGGGGCGCGCGCGTGCGTGCATGTGGGTAGGCTGACTTACAGTACAGTAGTAATAAAAAAAATGCTTTTCCCAAGCTTGTCACATCTAGGCCTATGTTATTCTAGATGTGATTACAAGAGCAATAAAACTGGGATACAAATGTAAAATAATATTTGAGAAGTCGAAAAATAACACCTAATAGGCTAAAATATTAAGATGATGTGGAATTAATGACTAATTCATGGCTATAATAATTGCAATTGTAGGCTAGGCCTATATAAAAGACGCACACTCCAACAATCATGGCAAGTTATATTGTATAATTGGTTTAACGTACACAGTCCTAAATTCCGGGAACAAAACAAAACAGTCAACTAAACACCCCGTTACATCCTCCTTTACATAAAAACGCATTAGGATACATGAAAATATCGCTCAGACATTTGTTATACGAATCAAAACGCATTCGGCTATATTAAATGGTAATTTATCACTCAAACATTGCGCCTTGAATTTGGATATCAACATTGAATATAATATGTAATTTCTTAATTAATCTGTTTAATTGCAAGTTGTCCTGCGCTGATTAGATATATATGCCGTTTCAATATCGCCACCCTTTTTACGCGCAGTCGGCGTCTTCATGGCAACTTGCGCTCTCCTGGTCCTGGTCCTGGCCCATTCTGAAATAGAAGAGCAATACAAAAAAAGGACGAATATATTAAACTTTGCAGATGTGAGATTAAGTAGAAACAACTAGAAAATAATAGCCTAGAAAAAAAACTTTTAGTCCACTTTACCTTAGAGGCGCATCGCCATACTTCGCTGAGCTTTTCACTCCTGCCAGAACTCTCTTCTTCCCCAGGATGAATCGGTGAAACTCAGCGCAGGACATCCCCAGGTTCATTTTCACTTTGATCTCGCTGCGGATCAAGGATAGCGAGCATCTGTTTCTTCCGTCGGTCCAAGCCCCCTTCATAATGGAGAACACCCGCTCCGGGTAAGCGTTGCTCACCTGGATGCTGAGGATGAAGGACATCAGCTTGGAGGAATTTGGGAAGGCAGACCTGCTCCCAAGTGCTTGGGCCCAAAGCGCACCAACGGAGCTGTTGTCTTCGAGATCCCGCAGCCTTTCTTGTAGGGCGCTGTTCTCGTCGAACAGCTCATCCAGGTCTACTTTGTCCTCAAGGTGAAGGGCGTGTATTGACGAGACACACACCGAATGCTGGTCAGAGTCTTTAATGTGTAACCCGATTGAACTACCTGCTAAAGTGATGACTCCTGCAAAGCACACTGCTTATATAGCCAGGGGTCATACTGCCATCTTGTGGTAACATTGATAACTTCACATATCAATACATCTCCCCTTTTTTCAAGTACAGATGATATCCAAACCATAAACTTAAACCTGTTGACACCATTTCAAAATTAAATCCATAGCTTGACTTCATATCTCTCTGTCAACCATTTTTGTTTCTCAAGTCTCATTAAAGAAAATAAAACACATTTTTTTCTGTTTACATAACCTCTGTGTCAACCTTGTACATTGAATTATAACTTCAACCATTTCACTGTTTACAACTCAACATACATTTTAACAGTTTGGAACCCTTTTAGTTTTCAACCTTTATACATTCAGCTCAGATCATTTTATTACATTTCTTCAATCAACCTCTTTGGTCTCACAATTTCTCTTTGTGAGCTTCTACCTTGTGTCACCTCGATCTGTTCGTTTTGTTCTGTCTCTGAGTTCTGATTGTCTGCCATTTCTGTTTGTTCTGTCTGGCTTGGAATCGGCATGTCATTTGTGTCACTGTCCGTAATTCTCATTTTTGTCTGAGGCACTTTCAGCAAGTGACGTCGATTTCGCCTCATTGTTTTCCCATGCTCTGTGATGACTTGGTACGATCTGGGAGTTGTTTCTTTGACCACTTTTGCCAGCGGTCCCCATTCTCCATCACCTCTCACTCGCACTATGTCCTCACGTGCAAGTGGTCTCAGAGGCCGGGCTGTTCTGTTGTACAGTTCAGTTTGCCTCTGCTCATCACGCCTCACATCTCTCTTTTCCATCTGAAGAGTTGTTGATGGAAGTCGTGTTCTGAGTTTCCGGTTCATGAGCATTTCTGCTGGTGAAAGTCCATTCTCCAGTGGTGATGCTCTGTAATTCAGAATCGCCAGATGCGGATCTTCTGCATTTTCTGCAGCTTTTTTCAAGATGCGCTTCACGATTTGCACTCCTTTCTCTGCTAACCCATTGGACTGTGGGTACAGAGGGCTTGAGGTCACATGTTTGAACCCGTATGTGTTTGCAAAGTCTCTGAAACACTGACTCGTATATTGTGGCCCGTTATCGCTGACCACGGTCATTGGTATGCCATGACGTGCGAACATAGTCTTTGTATGAGCAACCACCCTTTCTGCTGTTGTGTCACTCAACCCTACAAACTCAGGGTAGTTCGAATAATAGTCCATGACCACCAAATAGTCCTTGCCCTTTAGCTGGAATAAATCCATGCCCACTTTGCTCCACGGCTCTGTAGGCTTCTCATGTGGCCTCATAGGCTCCTTGGCCTGTTGGTATCTGTGGCGCTGGCATGTCTCACAGCGCTGCACGTATGCCTCAATGTCCTTGTGCATCTTAGGCCAATACATCACACCACGTGCACGCCTTTTGCACTTCTCAATACCCAAATGACCCTCATGCACTAATTTGACCATTTCTGATCTCATGGAGGTAGGTATCACAATCTTTGTACCCTTTAACAGAACTCCATCTAACACCGACAGTTCACCTTTAAAGTGTTGGTACGGTTTGTCAAGCTTAACCTTTCCAGGTCGGTGTATGTTTTTCATTACTCTTTTCAGTTTCACATCCTTTTGTGTTTCTTTCACAATCTCAGCCCATTTTGCATCTGACACTGGCATGTGTACCCTTATTGCATCAATGTGAATTTGCACCACTTCTTCTGTTGTGCTATTGGTGTTGTGCAAGCTAGCCCTACTCAGCGCATCGGCTACAACTAGGTGCTTGCCTGGTGTGAACTCAAATGTCAGGTCATATTTCTGTAGTCTTAGCATTAGACGTTGGATGCGCGGTGGCGCGTCACCCAGTGGCTTCTGTGATATAGCTATCAGTGGTTTGTGATCGGTTTCTAGTATGACTGATCGTCCGTACACGTATTCATGAAACTTTTCACATCCGAACACTGCGCCTAGAGTCTCCTTCTCTATTTGCGCGTAATTTCTTTCTGCGCTTGTCATTGTGCGTGACGCGTATGCGACTGGATACCACTCTGTATCATGCTTTTGCAAAAGCACCGCTCCTAGGCCTGCTTTCGACGCATCGGTGGACACTTTCAACGGTTTGTCCTGATCATAGAATTTTAGCACTGGCTCCTGTGTTAGACTGCTTCTGAGCCATGCCCATTCTTTGGCATGTTCTGCCATCCACTGCCACATTGTATTGGTCTCTAACAAGCTTCTTAGAGCTCTTGTGTTAGCTGACAAATTTGGGATAAATTTACCCAAGTAATTCACTAGCCCTAAGGCTCTCTGTAGGTCATTTTTGTCCTGCGGTACTGGCAGCTCGGCTATAGCCCGTACCTTTTCCGGATCTGGTTGCACTCCTGCACCAGATAACTTCTCTCCAAGGTAAGTAATCTCCTGCACCCCAAATTGGCACTTACTTTTATTCAGTTTCAAGCCTGATTTTTGCGCACGTTTGAGAACTCTGGCTAATCTCTCATCATGCTCCGTTTTGGTTTTTCCCCAGACTACCACGTCATCGATAAAGACTCCCACCCCTTCTATTCCATCGAATAGCTGCTGCACGGTTCTATGAAAAACCTCAGGGGCTGAGCTAATCCCAAACGGCAAGCGCAGAAAGCAATGCCTTCCGAATGGCGTATTGAATGTGCACAATTTAGAGCTTTCCTCATCAAGCACTATTTGGTAAAACCCAGATGAGGCATCTAGTTTTGTGAAATAGCTTGCTCCACTCATTGTGCTGGTTATGTCTGATTTAGTCGGTAGCCTGTAATGCTCACGCTGTATTGCCTTGTTTAGATCTTTCGGATCTATGCACAATCGCAGGTCTCCATTTGGCTTCTCTACGATAACCAAAGAGTTTACCCATTCAGTGGGCTCTTCAATTTTTCGCACGACTCCTTCGGCTATTAGCGAGTCTATTTTTTCCCTCAGTCTCTGTCTAAGAGCTACTGGCACTTTTCTCGCTGGGTGTATGACTGGCTCTGCATTCTCTTTAAGCCTAATTTTATGTATGCCTGGTAGGCGGCCTATGCCCTTGAACACCTCTCTGTATTCCTTCACCCAATCAGTGTGTGTGGCCCTATGTGTAGTAGCCTCTGTGTTCTCTGGTGTTTTCACCTTGTCTGTGTCAATGACACTCACTCTCTTAATCAGACCTAGCTGATCACACGTTTTCAAACCCAAGATTGCTTGCCTATTGCCATCCACAAGCACAAACAAAGCATTCACTTTTTGACCTTTGCTAGACAGTGTAACTCTGCACACTCCCTTAGTGGGTATTGGTGTATCATCATATGTTCTCAGATTAATCTTTTTGTCTCTTACTTTTGGTTTGTTTTTCAGTCTCTTAAAGTCTTTCATTGGCAGGATGTTTACCTGCGCACCTGTGTCGAGCTTCAGTGGGACCTCCGTGCCATTCACATCCAGGCACGCAATCCACTCATTGCTCGAAGCGCTCATCTCACCCTCGATTGCATCCACGAAGAACGACTCCTCCTCGCTGTCGCTCTTTCTCTGCACGGCTTGCACCTTCCTTGAGAAGCAGGTCCTCGCGTAGTGGTTCTTTCCTCCACACTTGCGGCATTCCTTCCCGAAGGCTGGACACTGTTTCGGCGCGTGCTGCATCCCACACCTCTCGCAGTTCCCGATCTCGCGCTGCTCCCTCTGCTGCTGCTGCCTTTGTTGCTGCTGCTGCCCGGGGTTTGCATCCCTTTTCCTTGCATGCAACGTTGCTTTCGGTTTCGCGCGCTGCACTGCATCGACCTCTACAGTCTCGCTGTCTTTGCTATTGAAAGTCTTTAGCTGAGCCTTTGTACACTCAGACGCTTGGCAAATCTCGACTGCCTTATCCAATGTTAACTTAGACTCTTTCAATAATTGCATCCGCAATTTGTTGTCTTGGACCCCAATCACAATTGGTCCCTAATCATTGAATCACGCAATCCCTCGAAGTTGCATGACTGACTTTTCAGGCGTAAGTCTGTGACATACTGTTCAATCGATTCTGACTCTTTCTGAAGTCTGTTCCTGAACACATACCTCTCGTACGTTTCATTCTTTTTCGGTGTGCAATAATCCTCGAATTTCTTCATAACAACATCGTACTTGCCCTCCTCATGTTCCGTGAAGGTAAACGTGTTGTAGACATCCAATGCGGCTCGCCCTGCTACAGTTAGCAGTAGCGCTATCTTCCTTTCCTCGTTCTGAAGACCGATAGCTAGCGAATAAAGTTCAAAACTTTGTTTAAACCGCTTCCAGTTCTCGTTGACATTACCCGTCAACTTCAACTCCTCAGGTTGTCGAATAAAGTTCATTTTGTCGTCGTCGGTTCGAAGCCTTTATCCTGGTACCATGTATTGACGAGACACACACCGAATGCTGGTCAGAGTCTTTAATGTAACTCGATTGAACTACCTGCTGAAGTGATGACTCCTGCAAAGCACACTGCTTATATAGCCAGGGGTCATACTGCCATCTTGTGGTAACATTGATAACTTCACATATCAATACAGGGCGGACACGGCTGCGCTGAGTTGACGGTAGTTCACCTCTTTCTTTGCCTTCAGGTCGAAGCACTGGATGTGAAACCAGTGTCCCGTCTGCGAAAAGTCGTACCACTTCTCCAGATACACCACCGCAGTTTCGTAGAAAGTGGCAAACTCTTTCTTGAGCCGGTCAACTGGGAGGGTATCCGAAGAGAGGAGGACGCGGTCCACTTTTGCGCTGAAAAAGGAATCCCTTCTTCGCTGTTACAGTTTCACCCGGAGGCCGTTCATCAGTGAGTAGGCTTCAACCGAGGTGAGACTCTCACTCTCCAGACTGAGTATCGCAGAAGTGAACAGCTTGAGGGTGTTTTGCAGGAAAAAAAGTGTGACCTCCAGCTCAGTGTATTCATCATCACTCTCCCCAATGCCATTCTCATTCGCCTTTAGAGCATCCCACAGGATCCGGGGGCACTCGTCCTCCCCGATTGACAGGAAATAGCTCCGCACAGCTGGCCAGGTGGTGACAAGCCTGTCAATCGCTGGGAGCAGGCTCAACCAGCGTGTAGGGACGTGGCGCAGGAGGGCTTGATATTCGATGTCAGCGAACTCAAACATCTCCTTCAGGGCAGAAACCCTCTTTGCAGACGAACTGAAGTGATTGAAAGCTTTTAGGACGATGTTCTCTACGTCTGTGTTCAGTGCATTGCTGGCACGTTTGACGGCGTTGTGTATAATGTGGGCTGGGCAGTTTGCTGGAAGGATCTTTCCATTCAACTTTTTTAAGTTCTGGAAAATTGAGTGCCTTTTCCCATAATTGACTGCGGCATTGTCTGCGGAGTATGCCGACACGTTCTGCAGACTGAGCTTGTGTTGTTGCAACTTGTTGACTATGGCGTCAGTGACCGCATCCGCGCATTCGTCTGCCTGCTCGAAGAAATCAAGCACTTTGGTCTGGGTGCCCTGCTCAGGAGTCCAGGATTTTATGCAGATGGGAAACGTTTTGACATTGCCCTTGTTGGAAGCATCAGACGAGATTGAAAAAAAAATATCTGTTGACTCGAGGTCTCTCTAGAGAAGTCGGATGCTAGGGGGTCAAGGATGTTTGTGACCAGTGCCTCAGCCTTAGTGCGGCCGCAGGTCACTAGCTTAGCCGTCGCCGAATCAGAAAAAAGCTTGGGCGCTAACTTCATGGTACAGTCCAGAGAGCGATAGGACTGTTGGTGGGCGACACAGTGAAACACAGACGTTAACTCAGCAGCAGCAACTTTATCGTACACTGTGTCCTCTTGTTTCTTAAGAAATGAAGACACCAGAGTGTTTCGTTGCACTGTCGTGGCATTCGTGCAGTGAAGTTTACTGCTAGCATGTAATTTAACATCCGACTCTCCTCCGTGAGAAACACCAAACTCTTTTCTGCACAGTTTACAGAAGGCCTTCGATTCATCGGTCAAAGAAGTAGCAATCCATGAATATTTCCCCTCCCATTCCTTCCTGTACCTGCAATGTCGCTTCTGATTTTTACTTGCTTGTTCGGGCGCTTCGTCTGCCATGTCGCTATTGTCAAATTTATCAATGAAAGTGAATTCGCGCCGGTCATTATTCGCGCTTATTGTTGCAATCGAATGGAACTAGAATGTCAGAAAGATACATTGTAGCTGCGGCGGCACGCAGCCACTTAACATATTCGGGGCTGCGCAAGCAGTCTCTGGGCGACACAGGCTGCTGCAGCAAATAGTTTGAGATGTGCACCTGGGGATAAAAAGTTATTATTTGGTAAAAGTTTAAATTTCGGGACACACATGGCCAGATTCGGGATTCGGGACAAGAGCTTAGAATTCGGGACTGTCCCGAATTTTTCGGGACATCTGGTCACCCTAATACACACACACGCACGCGCACACACCAGGGATTAAAATTGACGTCGTCCCGTCGTCCCAGGGCCGTATTAAATTGTCATCGGGACAATCAGAGATTTATTTTGGGACGACCTCGGGACGACGAGAATTAAAAAAAAAAAAAGTTTTTACATTTAAAAGAGTTTCCATAACATTTGTTAATCAGAGCGGTGCTGGAACACTGCATTTAGGATATGAAAGGAATGGGACTGACTGCTGGCGACCTCGCGTGTGTGTCGTTTTGCGATTGATAGAATTGCCTAATTATTGCCGAATGCTGGGCTGCACTGTTTGCTTACGGCTCTGCATCACGCGAAAGCATGGGCGAGATAATAAGTAGCCTACTTTTCTTGCTTTCACACACAAGGCTGTAGACTCTGCTTGTTTGCCTCCGTTACATGAGCATCTTGCATGCACCCATGTTAGGCTACTAAAACTAAGAGCGGCACAAATGTGATTATGATTTCGCTTCATTCTTTAAAAAGATGCAATATGGAGCGGCGTTTCCGTGGAATGGTCGTCGCAGAATGCTCAAAAGTTTCATAACTTAACTAGACTGTTTCAGCAGCTCCTGTCGCAAATCCTCCTCATTGCATGTTGTTTTAACGACGTGGAAATGTCCATGATCAAGTCTACTCGAATCAATGAAATGCGCGACGAAACACTTCACATCGACAGCCAGCCAAACCGCGCGTGTAGCCTTAATAATCATCATTCGAGGACGTCTGATCAAAAGGCTTTTTATTAACCATTGAAACATTCGTAGTTTGAAAGACAGCTTGAAGATGGAGAGAGATAGAGAGAGAGGGAGGTGTGTGCCTGTCGGGCGCCGGCTCGTGTAACGGCACTGAGGAGAGGGAGAAGTCGGATCATCAAATAGCCTAACTTTTAAACAACGCAATGCAACCTAGAAATATAGCCCGATGTTAACAAATGATCAACCGCTATCTTTGTGAGGAGAAATGTATTCGTTGGTTGTACTGTAAGAGCCAATTTAACCTTTTCTATGAAAACGCCTCTTTTGCACCCCCTACAGTCACCGAGCGTAAATTAACCTCCTGGTTCGAAGTCTCTCTTATGCACCCCCTACAGGTCCAGAGTCCAGTGCCTCTAATCGAGAGGCAGAAGTACCTGCTGAGGACCAGACCAGGTGTGGCTGATTGGAGGCTTACAGCTTCTTACGTCTGTCTCCTGCCCTGAGAAGCTGCACTTACAACCATTGCATTTATTTCTTTGTTTTCTGTGAAAGTAAAATTAAATACTCAACATTTTGAGGTTAAAACTATTTTCTTTTTGTGGACATTCCATCATTTCAACTTTTAACTTCTTGGGCAAGGACAAGTCAGTCAAGAAATGGTACTCTCAATCAGTCATCATGGAAAATTGGTAAAAGACCAATACATGTACAAATTTATCATGTGTAGCCTGACTTGCGCTGTTCATTCCCTTGGTCATGGTGAGGGGAGGAGACTTTGGCGATAGTGCGCACTCTGTGCTCATCTACTGTCACAACATCAGGTAGCTTGAAGTCAGATGTGTTTTTTTTAATGTTGCAAACTGAGCGGCACACTATTGTCAAAGTAATTCAAACTTAGGCTACACTTGTTATTAAGCATAGCCTATAAGAAATGTGTTTTGTTGGCTTCCAAACTATTTCTTTTTTAAACTTTCTAAATAAATGTAGGCCTAGACTTGCATGATGGATAGAACGATGTTATGTAGCCTAGGCCTATCAAAGGGTAAATTCTTTTCATTTTATGCCTCATTGTGAAGCTGTGGTATCAAGTCCAATGCCATTTATGTTTTCTCTCTTGAAAAAATGTGCCCTGACCCAGGCAGGCATCACTGCTAGGTGTTTTGGTTTCATGCCCAACAAGTTGCTGACATTGTGCACAGTAGGCCTATGCCAAAAAGCACCAGTACACCTCCAGTCAGTGATTAGCCTACTTTAACCATGTTTCAATATAACACAGTAACCAGTGGCCAGACATTTGTCTTTAGGATGGACCGTCCATCTTTTCAGTGCCTTGTCCGATGTCCGGCACAGCATTAAGCCAGACACCTGGTTGATTAAAATGCTTTAAAATGCATGAAATAGCATCTAAGAAACACACATTTTCTTGGGGGAGAACCCCCAAACCCCCCGTACAAATATATGTCAGTCTTTCACTGTTGTTAACATTTTCGGGCCGTTTCGGGACGGTTCACAATGATTTTGAGTTAATTTTAATCCCTGCGCACACACACACACACACACACACACACACACACACACACACACACACACACACACACACACACACACACAAACACAAACACAAATACAAATAAGTTGCAACAAGAATACAAACAGTGTGAGATTGATGATGAGTAAGTTCTTAGTACGGTATTGCAGCCTGGGAGAGACATCAGGTTACAGACTAGGCACACACCATAAAACACACACACACACACACACACACACACTGATGTGATGCTTACTGTAGCTTCTCCAGTTTGCAGTTTTGATGACAAACAGCAGAACATAAAATGTCCACTGCTGAGGCCTCCAGGTTATATCCCCACTGCTGTGACAGCTGCAGCTGTGTGAGACGTGATGTGTGTGATGTCAGGGCAGAGGCCAGATAGGAGACGCTCTCATCTGACAGGCGACAGTTATCCAGCCTGGAAGAGACATCAGGATACAGTTAGACAACCTCAACACTACACACACACCTGGACAGTACTGCAGCCTGGGAGAGACATCAGGATACAGTTAGACAACCTGCACATCAACACTAGAAACACACACACACAAATAAGTTGCAACAAGAATACAAACAGTGTGAGATTGACGATGAGTAAGTTCTTAATACGGTGGAATGCTGTGTGTGTGTGTGTGTGTGTGTGTGTGTGTGTGTGACTGTGTGTGTGTGTGTGTGTGTGTGTGTGACTGTGTGTGTGTGTGTGTGTGTGTGTGTGTGTGTGTGTGTGTGTGTGTGTGTGTGTGTGTGTGTGTGTGTGTCTGTCTGTGTGAGACTGTGTGTGTGTGTGTGTGTGTGTGTGTGTGTGTGTGTGTGTGTGTGTGTGTGTGTGTGTGTGTGTGTGTGGGTGTAACTCCTCCATTGTGAGTGAGATCTCCTGGACAGTGAACACTCTACAGTAGTCAAGGCAGGTGGGGTCCTAACACACACACACACACACACACACACACACACACACACACACACACACACACACACACACACACACACACACACACACACACACACACACACACACACACACTGAAGTGATGCTTACTGTAGCTTCTCCAGTTTGCAGTTTTGATGACAAAGAGCAGAACATAAAATGTCCACTGCTGAGGCCTGCAGGCCATATCTCCTCTGGTCATGTATCAGCAGCAGCTGTGTGAGACGTGATGTGTGTGATGTCAGGGCAGAGGCCAGATAGGAGACGCTCTTATCTGACAGCTCACAGTACTGCAGCCTGGAAGAGACATCAGGATACAGTTAGACAACCTCAACACTACACACACACCTGGACAGTACTGCAGCCTGGAAGAGACATCAGGTTACAGTTAGACAACCTGCAGATCAACACTACACACACACACACACACGCACACACACACACAAATACGTTGCAACAAGAATACAAACAGTGTGAGATTGATGATGAGTAAGTTCTTAATACGGTGGAATGCTGTGTGTGTGTGTGTGTGTGTGTGTGTGTGTGTGTGTGTGTGTGTGTGTGTGTGTGTGTGTGTGTGTGTGTGTGTGTGTACATGTTGCTCTGTGTGTGTTTGGGAATAACTCCTCCATTGCACACACACACACACACACACACACACACACACACACACACACACACACACACACACACACACACACACACACACACACACACACACAGTGACATCATATGGTGCTTACTGTAGTGTCTCCAGTCTGCAGTCTTGATGACTAAGAGTAGAACATAACCGCTCCACCTCCTCCTCTTTAAACAGGTGTTCCCCAGAGAGTGTAGATGTGTGTGAGGTCAGAGCAGAGACCAGATAGCAGCAGATCTCCTCTGTCAGATCACATCCCTCCATCCTGAAAAAAGAAAGGAGCATGATACTGAATATGCATAGATGTGGAACACACACACACACAGACACACGCAGACACAGACACACAGACAGACACACAGATACAGACACAGACACAGACACAGACACACACACACACACACACACACACACACAGTATGCATGCAAGCACACAGACCACACACACACACACACACAGAGTATGCATGCAATCACACACACACACACACACACACACACACAAAAGTATGCATGCATGCACAAAGACACTACCAATGTCCAGGCAAGCGTCTCTTTTGTAAAGATCTCTCTGTGTAAAAGATGCCAACTAGCAGCACTCTGATCTCTCTGTGTAAAAGATGCCAACTAGCAGCACACATAGGCTAAAACAAAACATAAACATAATGGTTGTAAGGACCCATGTTGCCTGGCTATAGTTCAGGTTACAATTTCTTTTGACATAATTATTCGCTATTGCTCCCACTCCAAAGTGATGCAGAGCCTGACAGATGGTCCAGGGGAGAGGGGAGGTGAGGATCTGTAGTAAAAAATGTACAAACCCCAACTCCGATGAAGTTGGGACGTTTGGTAAACAGTGAATAAAATCAAAATGCTATCATTCTCAAAACATTCAATCTATTCATTAGATGGAGAATAGTGAAAAGACAACATATTAAGTTTTAAAACCGAGAAAAAATATTGTTTTGGGGGACATATGTACTCATTTCTAATTTTATCACCTGCTGGTCCTTATGATGGAGCCAAACTGTTAAAACATAGTAGAGAATGCAATTTGACCTTACTATGTGGCAGTAATCGAAGATCTCCCTTCAAAATATAATGCATGAATGGCTTTTCATGCTGTTTAAAACCCATTTATACCATTCAGCACTGTATTTAACTCTACAGATGAGTGAGAACATCTTAACCAATGCACTACTGCACCCGCATGCCATCATGGAGGCTGACTTTTGAAGCTAGCACTAACACAAGTTGGATGGTCCATTTTCACTGTAGCACAGGATGTGCAATGCTCTATTATTGTCAAAAAGAATGGACTTCTACAACTTCTGCCGACTTCTGTAAGCAAAGGACAGTTTCCCATGTTAGTCCACGGGCCAGGTGAGATGTCGGTACCACTCAGAGGGGCAAAGGTTGCTTATATTTTTTGAAAAGATACATGTCTGAAGTTAACATTTTTGTATGATAACCCTTCTGGAAGTACAGCCAAGTTAGGGTTATCAGCCGTTAAAGTAACACCCCCCCATCAAAAATAAAGGTTTTTAAGATGGGTGCCTGTCTTTCTACTGGCCCTTGTTTAAGACATATAGGGATGGTTAATTTTGTTATGTGTGGTATCGTTGCGAAGGGGAGACTCTGACCTATCATCCGACACCTTTTGAGAACATTTTGGTTAAGTATAGCCCTCCCTGCAGCGCTTCAAACATTTACTCAGACACATTTTTTTCCATTTTCGCCGATATCATCTCTTGTCTTTTCATACGGTGGCATCAGGGAGCATCAGAAAGACCTATTTTAAACTCTAAAATATTGTCTTGAGTATCAGGAATCTGAAAATGTATCCTTTCACTATGTTATCCCATGTTTAGGGGGTGATTTTCAGTCTTGTATGAGGCATGATATTTTTTTCAAAACACAGTTTTGCCATTTTCTCATAAAGTTCAGGAAGCAATAACTCTAGGTGCATTTTGCAGTTGGTTGTCATAGCTTGTTGTATACCATATTAAAACTTGGAGTGGGTAGTATATTCAGACATTATCATATTTGGTGTACCTGTTTGCAGAGCAATGTTAACTCAAATCATTTTCCATAACCAGTATCAATGATATAGTTTCTCAGTGATTTCATTGTGTTATATGGTGTCTGAATCCTGACTATTTGTCCTAAAATCAATGTTGTTATGCGCCCAGAGGTTATATACCAGAAATATATGTGATAATGTCCCCTTTGATATTAGTCTTGCAACTGAAATCATAGCAATTGTGTGAAAAACACAACATAAACTCATCCCTTAACTTGTCCCTTTTTAGTAGGCATGTGAAAGTGAAGTGAAAGCCCAACTAGTTAACTCCTACATCCATTCACATTGTGACACAGCACTCCACAACACACTACACACTGTGCACACGACACACAACAAAATTGCATTTATGCCTCACCCGTGCAAGGGGGCAGCCCCCAAAGGGCATCCGAAAGGGAGCAGTGCAGCGGGACGGTACCATAATTGGGGTGCCTCAGTCATGGAAGAGGATGGTGGAGAGCACTGGTTAATTAATCCCCCCACTAACCTGGCGGGTCCTGAGTGCAGTTGCACACTTGCAGGAGGAGAGAAGTGCCGCACACTCTCGAGTTAAATAAACAAGATTTTAATGTGACAACATTGTCACATTAAAAACTTGTTTATTTAACTCGAGAGTTTGCGGCACTTCTCTCCTCCTGGAGGCCTTGGTCGTACCACATGTATCATGATTTACAGCAACATTTAAAAACCCTCCGCAAGAACACTTGATTTGAGGTGAAGATCATGAAGAGGTTTGCAAAGGAAGAGCGGGGTACAATGTCATCAGAGCTTTGCAAAGATAGCACGAGTTCTGAACTTCATACTGCTGCAACAACTACTACACCATGCCACCGATGAAGCAACATGCATACATGTACTGCATTCACATGTGTTGGTGTACCAACTGAGCAACTGTAGCTCACCTTCCAGGCATACACTGAGACCCATCCCTAGACCCAAGCAGCAGTAATGAACAATGGAGTAGAGTGAAGTAGAGTAGAGTACTGTGTGGTACAGTAGTGTATAGTTCAGTAGAGTACAGTGCTTTACAATAGGAGACCATGCTGAGCATTGAACTCTATGAACCTGGTAGTCACTGTAGATGGGTTTGTTATTGCCCTGCTACTCTACATGTGCTAATGTCACAATAGCACAGAACCTCATATCACACTGAGTAGTACTCCCTGATGGACATCAGATCAGAGGGTTGCAGGTTGAAATCCCACCTGTATACTGACTTATGCATAAAACTGTATACTGTATACTACATACCACGTTAGAAAGAAAAAATGCATACACAAAGAAGATGTATACTTACCTGCTACTTAGGTACACCTTGCTGGGCTGGTAGCCTACTTGGCTGGGTACTGGGCTGTAGCCTACCCCTTTTGCCATAATAAGCCATTTAACTGTCTGCAACAATGTTCAAGTAGACTGGGACATTGTAATGATGCTTGATTGGTACAAAAGGGCCCAACGTGTGCCAAGAAAACATCCGCTGCCGAAATTATATTTTTGTCTTCTGAATGGTCAGTATACAGTCCTCACCAGTTGTATTTGGGTGCACAATGACAATGAGCTTTTTGCACTTTTCTGATGGTTTTGTCCCTCACTCTTCCTTTGCAATATGTTCAACTTCTTCATGATCTTCAAGAGTTATATCACAGAGAGTTTTTACATTTTGCTATAAATCATGACACCTCTTATACAGTCTAGGTCTCCAATACCAGATGCAACAAAGCCCTGCTGCCTGTTCAAACCACTACCCAAGACCGAAGTTGGCCTTTAGGTTTGTAGATGATAGACCTGCTGGTTTTCCTGCAAGAGGGCCTGTCTGGGAACACCAGATGTGTCATTATTGACTAAACAAAACCACTAAATGAAGAGCATCTCAAAAGGACTAGGCATGGACTGTTGCTAGATAGGGCACCAGGCTGCCGCCTCTCTCTCTCTCTCTCGCCAATCCTTTCCTGTCACAAAATGAGCCATAAAAGACCAAAAAAAGTGGCCTATGCCTCTAGAGGACATCTAATTGAAAGTAACAAAGAACTATTTTTCATCAAATTACATTTTAAGTTCAGTAGTTTTTTGAACTACTTTACCTTTACTTGAGCAGATTTTGGATGAGTACATCATTTTTACTTACCCCTCGAGTAAGATTTAAGAAAGATAGACCTACGCTCACTTGAGTACAACTTCAACTCTTTTCCCGTCTCTGCTGCTAAGCACATGTAAAATTAAGATACATGTAGATCTGACATGTAGTAACCGAACATTTTTAAGTCATATTTAACATGACACAATATGTCTACAAAAGTTGACACGATATGTTTAAAGGCCTATTGTATTTCTCACACATTTGCTATGATTTCGGTTGGAAGACTAATATCAAATGGGCCATTATCACATATGTTGCAGATGTTGTATATAACCTCTTGATGTATTGCATCACAACACTGATATTAGGACAAGTAGTCAGGATTCACGTATCATAACACAATGGAATCGCTGAGAAACCGCATCATTGATGCTGGTTGGTAAGGAAAATGCTTTACCTGCGTTGCTAGGCAAATAGGTACAGCAAATATATCATAATATCCCATAACTCCAAGCTTTGATATGGTGTCTAATGAGCTATGATGACCAATTGCAGAATGGACTAGAAGCGTTGCCAGTTTACCACTACGTGGAACTGATAGAGTAGTGTGGGGTCATGTACAATGCGGTGTAAAAAAGAAAAGTGGAGTGGAGTCAGATATATTATGGTTACCACTCAAATTCATCTTCAAGGTTGAAACGTCTTGAGGTATTTTGGACATATAATTCAGTTTCAGTCATAACAACAAATTGGCAACCGTTGCTATGCAAATAGGTTACTATGCAAATAGGTACACCAAATACATGGTCATATCTGTATACTATACAATCCAAGCTTTCATATGATATACAGGGCCGCTGACAGCCTTGGCTGGGCCCGGGACAAAGACATCTGAAAGGACCCCAAATTCAATACATACAATGTAATGAGGATCCAATTCTGGGCCCCGTCTCTCCCTGGGCCCGGGACAAGACATCCCTTTGTCCTCCCCCCCTGTCGGCTTCCCTGATGATATATAACAAGCTATGATAACCAACTGCAGAATGTCTCAAAAAGGCCTTGCCTCTTGACTATACGAGACATTAGCACAAAAAAACAGCAACAAAAAAGTGGCATGTCTGATACAAGACTGAAAATTACCCCCTAAACATGGGATAACATAGTGAAAGGATACATTTTCAGATTCCTGATACTCGAGACAGTATTTTAGAGTTTAAAATAGGTCTCTCTGATGCTCCCTGATGCCACAGTATGAAAAGACAAGAGATGATATCGGCGAAAATGGAAAAAAATGTGTCTGAGTAAATGTTTGAAGAGCTGCAGGGAGGGCTATACTTAACCAAAATGTTCTCAAAAGGTGTCGGATGAAAGCTCAGAGTCTCCCCTTCGCAACGATACCACACATAACAAAATTAACCATCCCTAAATGCCTTAAACAAGGGCCAGTAGAAAGACAGGCACCCATCTTAAAAACCTTAATTTTTGATGGGGGGGTGTTACTTTAACGGCTGATAACCCTAACTTGGCTGTACTTCCAGAAGGGTTATCATACAAAAATGTTAACTTCAGACATGTATCTTTTCAAAAAATATAAGCAACCTTTGCCCCTCTGAGTGGTACCGACATCTCACCTGGCCCGTGGACTATGTCTTCTGGGTCTATTTCAAGTGAGCTCAGGTGCTTAGGAGAATGTTACACCCCTGTATCATTTGCACGCATTAAGCATTCTTAATATGGTCAATTTTCAATAGCTCTAATTCCTGGAGTGCTAGAGTGAGACTACAGTCAATATATATTTCATGATGTCATGAACCTATACAATGATTTTAATAACAAAAATATGTCTTATATACACTCAATCGTGGTAAATCAAAGGGAATTCAAAAATGTATGTATTAACTATGGTAATTATTTCCTTTGCATCTTTAATTCTGAGTGACTCAGCCTCTCTGTGATGATCTTATACCTTGACACCTATATTGTCCGTCAGTACAATTCATTTTGAAATGTTCTTCTTTGTTGTTTTATCTTATTTGGATGTTTACTAAATTTCACTGATCCCCGTCCCAACTTATTTGAAACGTGTTGGATTTATCAAATTAGAAATGAGTACATATGTCCCCCAAAACAATATTTTTTCTCGGTTTTAACACTTAATATGTTGTCTTTTCACTACTCTCCATCTAATGAATAGATTGAATGTTTTGAGAATGATAGCATTTTGATTTTATTCACTGTTTATCAAACGTCCCAACTTCATCGGAGTTGGGGTTTGTATATATCGGCAGACAAGCAATTCAGATGGTAAGAACTGCAGATTTTATTGTTAACGACCGGAGAAGTTACTGCGTGGAGACAGGAAGTATTCCACCCAGCATGTTCTGAAGTGGATACAAAAGGCAACCCTATTTAACCATTTCCCTCCCCCACAGTCCATGGGGTGAGCTTCTTCTGTGCACGTGTGGTCCCGTATGGCCAGATGCCCACTGTGCAATTTCACATTTCGTTGTTCAGCAGCCTTTTGACCACACAAATTAGATGCACATGTTTGCAATAATGTATCCCGTGACCCATTACAGAAAAGCTTACACACAAGAATGTCACTATATGGGGATTTCCCCTGCCAAATCATAAGAATAAAATGAGAACATAATATAGGAATAGCAGAAGGTTAAGAAAACTAAGATGAAACAAAAAAAAATCTCTACAGATCACCCCCCATTGGAATGCCACCACCAAATTGTCGTCATGACAACAAAGTCTCTTTGAAAATCAGTGGTATAGGTACTCAAGGTGTAACGTATTTGTACTGTCTATGTCTCATTGTCTATGTCCACACCTAAAGTCTATGTCTATGTCTGCATGGGAAAGTAAGTTAAGTAATTTCAATTCTTTGTATGACCAGCGTATGTAAGGAAATTGACAATAAAGCCGACTTGACTTGACTTGAATATACAGCAGTTAATGTTGAGATTTCACAGGGGGTGCCAACAATCTTGCACATTTCATGTTTTAGTCTAGCTTGCCAGGAGAATAAATAGGGTCATTTCACGTGATATCAGACACTTTTGGACCCGACTGACACAGGTTTCAATCATACTTGGTGTCTCTTTTACGTAGCATAGCACCCCAGAACTGAATGTGTGTGAATCTGAATATTAAGGAAGAAACAGACTAGGAAAAGGTCTACATATGAGGGTAGGACACTATACATTAAGCCTTGATTATATCAGTCCGTGTAAGTCACAAAAAGATGTCTGTGGTGTAGGTACCGTTCCTGCCATTTCTCTACGCAGAGAAGCTCATAACAAAGTTGTGAGAATCATGTGACTCAAACTGATGATGATTGAGATGAAGGTCATCAATAATCATTAGTTTAAGAGTTGCTTCCCTGATGAACAATATCTAACTTCCCCTCTGATCACCAAATGGCTGGCCCAGGGTCCCTGTCCATGTTGTTCTCAGTCCTCCTCCTTTAGGAGGCGCTGTGACCAAAGTCCCCCTCACAATCACCTGGCTACACGTGAAGTGTTTCCCCAGGGTCCTGTGTCCCTCACTCTGGTCTTGACTGCTGGACGGACAGGACACTATAGAGACTTACGCAATAAACTTTGGACAAAGTATTGTTTGATATCCGGCCGAATAACAAACATAGACTGCTTAGTTCATCTTACACACACTGTAAGCTTAAAACACCTTTGCAAAGAATTCCTCACGTCAAGTCTTAGATCTTGCCTGGTCATATCTAAAGACTTTATCCGGACACTGTGAGCTTAAGGCGAGCTCACTGCGAGAAATAGCCACGCACTCCTCCGTGGATCAACTTCTCGCATTTGGGATTCAACCGAAGAATTCCGCCGCAACAAACACTCCTTTTGCAGCCCCAAATCCTTGAGAGGACGAGAACTTGGACTGCAGCCCCAAACTTCCAGACGGACGCACCGAGCCCTTTGGAAAATTGGACATCTTCCTTCTCATCTCACACAGTAGGCATACTGGGCATAGTTTATCTACTGATAGTGAGATGTGTTCTTGAATTATGATCTCAGTTATATTTCATGTGCAAATGTTTTATTTGCACTCTCCTGCTTCTCTGTCTATCCTGCTTAGCTATAGGTTACCTTCTGCTAACTCATTCTGTATTACTGGCTACCAAGCTTAGCGACCCCGCTTGTGGCGTTCGCACGGAATAGTTCAAGTATTGATTAACCATCAATGTTCAGAACTCTCCGAGGATCGTCATAACGCGACCGTTTTGCTTACTAGTCTAGAAATACATGAGCTGCCTCTTTTTGTTGTAACAGGCCGTAACAGGCCCTAGGTTAGCTCAACGCGACGCTAACCATTTGTTTACACAGACACATATAGCCACTAGAGTTCCATCTCTATTTCTCTTCTCTCTCTCTCTCTCTCTCTCTCTCTCTCTCTCTCTCTCTCTCTCTCTCTCTCTCTCTCTCTCTCTCTCTCTCTCTCTCCCTCCCTCCCTCCCTCTCTCTCCCTCTCGAAATACTAGATTCCCAGAACTCTCCGAGCATTTCAGCACTCTTTTATACAATTTGAGTGCATAATCTGTTGTAAACCATTCTCTGAATAGCCAACTCTGCTCGGAGCTCTCTGCAAGTTAGCCATAGCCAAGTTAGGCTTGCAGCGTGTACACAAGCACGCTGAAACCCCACTTCCTGTAGTTTTACAACTTGTAATGGCTGCGTAGACGGCAACGTCTCCCACTTGCTATTTCTTTTATTTCATTTTCTTTCTCTCCCTGTTCTACTCTGACTTGTTATCGTTAAGTCCAGAACCCTTTTGATACATTTGCACGTCCACTACGAGACTTGAAGTGCCTGAAACCACATGGTTTACTTGCTACATAGCTGCTAGCTATCCCTATTGTTCACGGTTCTGATGCTAACGTTAACCTAGCCGAGAGGACGCCATTGTTGCCCAGCAACATACACACATATAGTAGGCCTAATCAGCACAAGTTCCTCCCACTGACTGCTCTCTCATTCCCCTTCATTTCTTTCTCCATTCCACTCGGAATTGTGTGCATTTATTACAGAAATCCCAGACATTCTTGTGGACCCTTTGGACCTTGCTTAGACGACATTAGGCCTTTGCTAAGCGGCTACTTATCAGTAGCCTTTCCATGGTCTTTGCATTACACACATACACGCACGCACACATACAGTCGGTCCCCCTACAATGCACACCCTTTACCGAGGTAATGCCACGTCATCCACCTCGGTACGTACCGGGCCTAGCTGCAGTGTACCCAAACAACCGCCAGGTGGCACTTGGGAGCGCTCGCTATACTTGGGAGCGCTTGCTATACTTGGGAGCGCTCGCTATACGCTTTACCACGTGGTACTCTCTCTCTCTCTCTCTCTCTCTCTCTCTCTCTCTCTCTCCTCTCTCCTCTCTCTCTCTCCTCTCTCTCTCTCTCTCACACACACACGCACACACACACACGCGCACACACACACACACACTTTCACTTGCATACACACAATACACATTCAAGCGCAAATGGGTAGGCAACATTTATTACCATATGGAATATTTTAGACGATGTTGACGGCATATTAATTATGCTCATATTCACCCGCACGCACCGATTCAGCGGATAACAACATGCCTAATTAAATTGTGTGAGAACACCTCCAGGAAGTAGGAAGAGTCATAAAAAGAATAAATAGCCTAATGCATTTTCTTTTTTTTTTTAATGATGCCATGAATTGCCATTAATATGCAAGCTCTTGTGTACAAGCCCCTATACAGATTCTCGCATCGCAAGATTTGAAACGTCTAATATTGCAACTTCAAACTTGTTTTCTGGATGTGGATACTTTTTTCGTTTGGTAAAAATGACGGAGAGTGCAATAGGGGGCCTAAACCTCACCGCAGTAACCTACAGCGCCGCGTTTAAGCGTTTAAGCGTTGGCTATTTATCTTACATCGCCAACAGCTGGGGCGATAACCTAACCTACACTTCCCTAATGAATTTAATGTTGTCACATTGGCAAAAATTAGCAAGCGATTGATATTGCTGTTTTCGTGCTCAAATTAAGTGACACAACAAAGAGGTTTAGGGGACACCACAGTTAAGACACAAAAGTTTGGGAAACACTGGCCTACAGCTTACCTATTGCAGCGCTCCCGTGTGAGCTTGGACGTCCAAAATGTTTATTACCATATGGAATATTTTAGACGATGCTGACGGCATATTAATATATGCTCATATTCACCAGCACGCACCGATTCAGCGGATAACAACATGCCTATAAATTGTGTGAGAACACCTCCAGGAAGTAGGAAGAGTCATAAAAAGAATAGCCTAAATAATGTAATGAATTTTCTTTTTAAAAAAAATGATGATCGGATGAATTGCCATTAATGTGCAAGCTCTGACAAAATGTAAATTGAGTGTAGCCAGAAGCCATACCGATTCTCGCATCGCAAGATTTGAAACGTCTAATATTGCAACTTCAGACTTGTTTTCTGGATGTGGATACTTTTTTCGTTTGGTAAAAATTACTGAGAGTGCAATACACCTCACCGCAGTAACCTAACAGCGCTTCGTTTGAGCGTGTAAGCGTTGGCTATTTATCTCACATCGCCAACAGCTGGGGCGATAACCTAACCTACACTTCCCTAATGAATTTAATGTTGTCACATTGGCAAAAATTAGCAAGCGACTGATATTGCTGTTTTCGTGCTCAAATTAAGTGTAACCAACTGTCGGGTTATGTGTCGCAGGTGAGAAAGTGCGCATTTTTCCAGCGACACCTCTCCTTGTTACCAAATACCCTGGAGAGTATACTGTACACCACAAATACGCCAAGACACAAATATTGAGTTTTAAAATAATATTTATTAACAGAAATCTAAAAGAGTCCCGGGGCACCCCAAATCTATACAAGTCCGAAATCCCAAACCCAGTCCCATGTCCATTTCCTTGGAGATCCCCCCCACAGTCATCAGTTCCGAAGGAGGCGGAGGAGCGGTGGCCAGGTGTCCATCCATTGCGAGGCTGGGGAGACAGGAAGAGCTTGGTGACAGTAGGCTTGATTCCATAGGCAGTCCAAATGACACTCACTTCCATAATTAAGTAGGCTACGCAGGTAATCGCTGCACTTATTCCACGTGATTTACAACACTGCACTCGCTAGTCTAGGTTAAACATTAGGGGTGAAGTTACACAGCACTCGCACACGGCACGGCTCACTGCAAACAATGTGTGCTGCGATTCACCTGGGTAGGCCAGCGGTGTTAAAAGTGAGTCCAAGTACAACTGGGTTTGGAGAGAGAGAGAGGGGAAATATATGCTGGGAAATATATGCAATGTCATCTCATAATCATGGAGTTCCTCATGCGATTTCATCTGGGTCAGTCAGAAATGCATGCACCCTGCGCACCGGGAAGTGTGTTTTTTTCAAACAAGAAAACTGGTTCATCATATGCATGGCTTAAACTGACTTTAATGTTTGCCAACGTGCTATAGTTTTCCTCTCATAATAGCACCTGGCGACTGTGACCACAGTTAGATGACCTCGCGCGCGTAAACCCATTAAAATATAGCCTAGCCTTCTGTGGCTATTCAGAGCAATATGAACCAATCAGGTCGGCGTTGCTATTAAGCAAAATACTTCCCTGATGTCTACTTAACTAAAATAAGCTGCATTTGTCTAATATTTGGAGACATCGCCTTGCTCTTTCTGCGGGGAATTAAGCGCCTCTCTCCCTCGCGCTCTCTCTCTCGCCCACACACACACACACACACACACACACACACACACACACACACACACTGTTTGGAGAGGACGCATTTAAACTGTTACAGTTTAGGCAGTAGGGGAGAGCAGGGACTAATGAAACACGGGACGAATGAAACACTGCGATTTACTCGAAAACTTTAACATATCCGAAAGTATGAAAAGTCAAAGTTGTCAGGTTTACAGGCAAAAGGGATTTAAGTGTCAGTAGACACTGTCGGGACGAATGAAACACCCGTTTCATCCGTCCCTCTCGCCCATTGACTTAAAGCAGGATCAAAATAAAACAAATAAAATAAAATAAAATTCTCTCTCTCCCTCTCTCGCCCACACACACACGCGACGTAGCCTGTAACGAAACTCTTTCCACTCTTCGCAAGACCTAATTCCAATTGACTCGTCTTGTTGAATAGGCCTACCAGCCAAACTCACAAGCTAGATAGCCAATAGTTTCGATTGTGCTGCTTGGAGATGAGGCATTTAAACTGTTACAATTTAGGCAGCAAAGAGAAGACTGCAGTCTTCCCGGTGTGACACCCCAGCCGTTTTTTAATGGGAGCACTTGAGATGACTATGTTCCAACTTGTCTTGAGCACCGTCGTAGCGCAACAAATCATTATCGTAAACATAGCCTAGATAATTGGAAATTACAAAAAAATAGGCTACATTTTATAGACTTTGGCTATAGGCTAAGCCGACTCCTCTACCTGTTTGAATTAGTGCAGCCTTACAGGGAGGACGTTAATTTGGCATAGGTCAACTGCAAGAGACTACTAATTTGTGACTTGACGTGATGTGTGAATAATTAGGCTACGATATGCAACAGGCATATTTAGCCGCACTCAGTCATTCATTGGGTGAATGTCCCGACCCTGTGTGTCCGCGTGCATGCATGGGGTGGGGAAAAATAGGCTACATCAAGCGTGCCATCACCACCCATCCCCCCGGACCCACGAAACCCACTGAAGATCCAAGCAATTGTAGTCTGTCAGTATTTTAGTGTGTGCCCAGGTAGTTGAATTCCTGGCATGGCCTGGTTATCTCAATAGTGCCAAGAAGATGTTTGCCCTCAGGCTAGTGTGTTCATAAAGCGCATGTTCGATTTGCTGTAATAGGCTCTGTCGTGTATTTTCCTTCTTTCGATATTTTGTAAAATAGGCCCACATTAAAGCCTAAATACGATAATAGGCCTAAATAAGGCTAATAAAGTAAGCTAAATAAGTCAGGCCTAAATAAAGTTGTTTTAGCCTATGAACTCATAGCCTAGCGAGCCAGACCCGTACAGCAAAAAGCTGTACCAGGGTCTAGGAGGGCTGGGCAGCAGTGTGGGCGGGATAAACGGTTGCTTCAGCACTCAACGCCACGCAATTGGATGGCAAACAACCAATCCCCACACACTTCTGTGTAACGTCACAGCTGTCTTGTGAAGCGGCAACTTCAAGCCGTCGTAGCAGTGAATGCGTGTGATCACCACAGCCACAAACAAGTTTCCTAATAAATCGTGTTTTCACTTACATAGTTCAAAAATGCCTCGTTTTCAACCACACGGCCCTTCTTGATCATCCAGCGAAATGTTGAGCAATTTGGGGCTTGTTAAATGGTTATATTTATGATTGTTGTCAACATGGCATGTTCGGTGTTAGCTAGCTAGCTGTATACCCATAACTAATATACACAGCTGGATATTAGCTCTGTGTAATTGACGACAGATTGGCTAGCCGCTCGCTCGGTAGACTCTAGGTGTCATTCCCATCTATTTAGTAAGCGACTCACAGACTTTCAAAGCTCCCAAATGTCTCGTTTTTAATGACATGGATCTTATTCGAATTTGGGGCAGGCATATAATACAAGGCTGGATACCTAGCTCTGTGTTATTGGCGACAGGTTAGCTAGCCAGCGAGGGCCCCTTTGTAGGTGGAGCGGCAAATTCGAGCCGTCGTAGCAGTGAATGCATGTGATGACCACAGCCACAAACAAGTGTCCTAATAAATCGTGTTTTCACTTATACAGTTCAAAAATGCCTCGTTTTCAACCACATGGCCCTCCTTGATCAACCAGCGAAATGTTGAGCCATTTGGGGCTTGTTAAATGGTTATATTAAGACTGGATACCTAGCTCTGTGTTATTGACGACAGGTTAGCTAGCCACTAGCTTGGTAGACTATGCCATTCCCATCTATTTAGTAAGCTACTCAAAGACTTTCAAAGCTCCCAAATGTCTCGTTTTTAATGGCATGTGTCTTATTAGAAATTGGGGCAGCAATTTCATTCTACACCTACAGTAGTGGTCTGATAATAGCGTGTGACAGTAAAATGCTCAACTTAGCTTACCGAGCTAGTTTAAAACATCGAATGATCAAATGGTATTGTGTTGTGATCTATTTGTGTCCGATAAGTTCATGGTGTATTATTACATCAATCCATGTCAGACACGAAATGTATTATCATCCAGGCTTTTTAAATTAAGTGCACTTTCGTGCTATACGTAGCACGGACGGACACCATGCTTCTTCTTAGAAAGTTTCCTGTTTACTAAGTAGCCCGGCCCCCCTCGCGATTTGATTGGCCCTGTCATCGGATAACTTTCAGCCTCGCAAAACGACCGGGGTCCGCTAGACTGCCCCCGGGAGCAAATTCAATTTGCGGTCGCTAGGGGCGTCTAGATTTCTAGGCTAATGAACTCAGGCAATGCAGAAATTTGCGGAGGGATTTTGGATATCTTGGCCTATAGGCTACCGATGGCTTTATGAACTTCATGACTGGGCTACAAGATAGTCGGGTAAACAAGGATTGACTTGTAGACCACCAACATCTGATGCTGAAGTGGGGGAGGGTGGTTTTTTCACTTCAAATGTTCCCCGACACAGACACAGACACAGACAGACACATACACACACACACACATACACACACACACACACACACACACACAGAGATACGCGCTAATCGCTCTCTCTCTCTCCGTCTCTCCCTCTCTTTCTCATTGTTGCTATACGTGCATCTGGATAGGCATAGGCAGTGTGGTCACCCAGCACATTTTCATAGAAATGCTGTGTTTTTTTAATGAAATCTTTATTCAGTTATTTGTGAACAGTCTCTGCGTTTCTCTTTCGATGTTGCGTCACCGTGGACAAGTGTCTGCTCGAAAACTTAATGCAAAGCGGCTAACATTTTCAGAACGTGTTGAACTTTTCAGAACATGAATGTTTGTCTGTGGGGGAGGGGGTGGGTTACAGCAGTGCAGTGCAGTGCAGTGCACGGGACTGCACAGCCTTTTGTGACATGTCGTGGCGCGACAGGTTATCCAGCCTCCGAAGGAGTCATAGTTCCCCAGTCATACTGTTGGTTCGCATCTCCACCGAAGCAACTGAATTTGCAGTCCTAATCACAGATGATTAGCCACACCTGGTGTAACAGATGTCTTGTCATGTGTGCATCACATCCCCAGTTAACCGGAATCCCGTCGATCGCGCACAACAGCGCATTGAAAGGATGAAATGTTCACAAGCACCAATACAAAAAAAACGTCTTCAACCTATTAGTCCGTAGGCTATCCTGAGGATATCCGTTCCTGACTTGAATAGGTAGTGCAGAAATAATTAACAGACATCACTTAGCCTATAAGTTAGGAGCGGAATTGAGACGGTGAATGCAGGACAGAATAGGCCTAATGAAAACAAAACACCGTCGACTGGCGGTCTTGTTTAGGGATCACGCTTGTGTTATTATCAAATACCCAATGTTACGTGCAACGCGCAATTGACTGACTCTTTCCACTTGTAGCCTAAAACTGAGGGAGGGATCAACGTACAATGAGCTAGGCTACACTGAAGCAGATTACTCTGCTTCGCAAAAAAAACCAGTGCACCAATAATACCCCAGTCTTCAACCTACTATTTAGGCTACCAGATATATAGGCTAGTAACAGTATTAGGTTGTGCTACCTTGTTTTTTGTGGTAACGACAGTGTAGATCAGGTAATAACCTGCAATAGGGGAAGCGGCATGCGCCAGTTTTAAAGACGGAATGTCGTCGCCAAATGTAAAATCACCTCTCTCATGCTGACATGACGGGGCACTACTTCATTAGGCTACAATGTTGTTCATGTCTGTTTGACTCACACTATACGAGTGGTTCAATTTGTGTTTTTGTGCTCATCGCACAAATGAGACAGACAGGCTTGCTTGATAGGGCTACACAAAGCAAGCGACATCGGTCCACTCAAAATGGTCCGAACTCCGCCGCTTGATTTCATGTCTCCTCAGTCTCTCCATTACGGTTTATTAGCCTACTCTGTTTTGCTATTTTCGTTATTCTTAGCCCTGGCATTAGAGATGAAGCAACTGTGATCAGTGAGGTTGTGGAAACGGTTGAATAGGCCTATGGTCCTAAATTGGAAGCGGCCGATGCCAGTTTTGAAGACAGAATGTCGTCGCCAAATTTAAAATTCGATCTCTCTCATGCTGGCGTCACGGGACACACTTAATTACAATGGTGTTCCTGTCTGATTGACTCAGTTTTAATTGTCTTTACCGGTTCAAATTGTAGTAGGTATGCAAACTCTGTATCCTGAGGATACCCGTTCCTGGCTTGAATAGTGCCGAAATAAGTTAGGGACGGATTGGGAGACGGTGAATGCAAGACAGAAAAAAGTCGAGTTTAAATTCACATGGTGGTCTTGTTTAGGGCTCACACTTGTGTTATTATCAAATGCCCTATCAAATGCCCAATGCTAAATAAAACATGCAATTTGCTGACTGTATTTCTACTACTACTAAAACTGGGGAATGGACAATCACGGGAGCACAGACAGACCACAAACACAGGCAGACGCTGCTCTGCAAAAGCAGTGCTATACTGCCCCCCGCATTCCGAATGGCCACAGGGTGTAATGATCACGGTACGCTGCCACGGCACGGCACGGTAATGAGCAGATTGAAGTTACACCATCTGTACACACACACACACACACACACACACACAGGCTGATCGCCTGTCCCCCTTTTCTTTCTTGTCCCCTCTTTTACTTTTTTTCTTGTTTGATACTATTGTGCCTTGTTGTTGTTATTAGTCCATTTAACCGACTTTGAATGTAATGCATTTTATTAGATTACTTAATAGTTAATAAAGTTAGTCATTTGATTGCATTTTGTTGTCCTTGTTGCTTTGTACACCCAACCAACCTACTATAGAACTTTGCGTTCAGATCTACCTTTGTGCTGAGTAACCCTAGTACAAAACGTATTATTTATTCTGTGTTCAGCAATTTATTGTTGAATATTGTGATTGATAATCTTAAGGATTTTATGAGACAGTCCTTTAATTACATTTTAATTTATTTATTTATTAATTGTAATTAATTCATAATTTGTTTATTAATATTAATTAATTCATAATTAATTAAATTCCCAAACGAGATTTTTACCTTCAATTCCTGGTATAGCCGCATGAGGAGTAAATCCACACGCAGCTTCCCCTACATTAACGCAACTTCAATTGCATAACTGCAACTGAACCTACATTACTGGTGCGGTCCGTGTGAGGGTTCCGATTCTCACGCGACTGTCCCTACCGTGGTGTTGTTTGAAAGCTCTTTTCTGGCTCTACAAATTACACAAACAGCATGGAATACAACAACTTTCAGATATAGAACCCCCAATATTAATATATTTGCAATATCTGCCTACGCAACTGCATCCTCGTTTCCACTGTTGGGAAAGTTACTAAAAAACTGTAATGCACTACTTATTACATGTTACTGTCATTTAAAAGTAATGCCTTACATTACAACATTACTTAAAAAAAAAAAAAAGTAAAGCATGACACTACTTTTGCATTACTTTTAGTTACTTTAGCCAAAATGACTGGAAATAAGGATTTGGCAATCTACAGTGCAAATCTATGAGGTGGCATGACTTTCACCTGCCATCCACAAGTCGTTTTGGAAGCCTGCAGACTGAAAACCAACATTTTCAGGAATTGCGTCTTACCCATTGACAGTAAATATACTGTCAATGGTCTTACCCCTTAAGGAATTGCGTCTTATTTTAGCTACTGTAGCTACAACGACAACCAACTAGCATGGTGTAGCATAATAATTAGCCTACAACGTGACCGAGTAGGTGCGCAACTCAGCAGTGACATTTGGGCTTTTCTATCAAGCCGGGCAGCGCGCGTGTGGCGCGCGTGTGTTGCCCCTAGATGGATAGTCATGCGATGAAAATTCAGGTAGAAAGAGAGAGATGGCGAGTTACGGGAATGAAGAAATGTGTTGTGTCTTCTCTAGCCTATATGAACAACCATCCACCCATCCAACCATCCAACCATCCAAACTCAAAACATTTTTTTGGGTCGCACAAAAAATGATAGGGTCGGTCGACAACCGGAACCAAAACATTTTTTTCTAGGCCTGTAACGCCGCATTATGTAATAACGGTGCAATATGTAATAATGTAACAAATTATTACATAATGCGATGACAATTGCCGCATTGTGTAATAATTTACGCATTTTGTAATACATTTCTTGAACGCATTTCGTAATAACTTTTTTCTCATCTTGTAATAAATTATTACAAAATGCGAAATATATTACGGAATGCGGCCGCAACTTTTTTTTTTGATGGAAATGTAATAACATGGTGCATTATGTAATAATCTATATGGATATGTTTTTCATGCACTTGGATTCAATACACACAGTCTCAGTGACATGGTAGTCACTGCCCTCTCTCTCTCTCATTCTTCTCAGTTCTCAAACTGCTCGAGAGTCGCGAATGATGCGGTTAAAACCGTTAAGAAATCATTTCACAACTTGTTGCGTGCAACGAGTAGGGCGAATGTCTCGCACTTTCTGCTACATTACACCAATTTACAGCGACATTAAATAGGCCAGGTCTAAACACTTCACGAGGTGGTGAAAACTTGTCTTGCACTTGCGTGGGTCTGTGGCGCGCGAGAGAGAGAGAGAGAGAGAGAGAGAGAGAGAGAGAGAGAGAGAGAGAGAGAGAGAGAGAGAGAGAGTGTGTGTGTGTGTGTGTGTGTGTGTGTGTGTGTGTGTGTACGCACGGAGACAAACCTGGCCCATATTGATCTTAAGCCCCATCTTGGCTCTTTGGAAATATTCTTACCATTACAAAGGCTATTTTAATATTTTCCCCCAAACGACATGAATCAAATCCCAGGAAAAGACCAACCATTATAAGTGACTCGTGGGGAGCTGTCCATGCTGGTGGTGCTTAATTTTTCCCAATATTTGCCCGTGGAGTAGTGAGTCTTTCATGTCTGCCTACATGACCTTGCGCGCCAGGGTCTGACCATGGTGCTTTTTGCCCGTGGAGTAAGGAGACTGTCTTCTTGCAAAGCAAGAAGTCATAGCACCCGAGAAAAATGCCACTCTTGTTAAAAATTACATGTCCTATTTTCAATTTCAGTCCACTGTTCAGTAGGCCTATTAGGCTGCAATCAAATTCAATAGCCTATGCTCATCCACATGCACGCGAAAAACAATAACCCAAGCGGCGGGACTAATTCGATTATATTCCTTCCAAAAATGTCCGAACGTCACAAAAATCAGTTATTTGCATTGTCCGTAATTATACCAAACAAAAAGGTATCAATAGAAGAAATCAAGTCTTCAGTTTCGGTAATCCACGTTACAAATCCTCAACAACAGCAAGCCATTCCTTCTCTGCTATGAGGCAGGCAACGGAACAAGTGCAGACAGTAGGCTATGACCACGTTGATGCTGCACGGCTTGAAAGGATTCTGTCTAAATTAAATATCTTGGATAGCCTATATAGACCTAGGCCTAACTAGATTTGTTGCAATACAGATTCATTTTCTATAGCCAGAAGTTTTCCGTTGGACTGACGAAACCGAACACGATCAAGTTTGCAACTTCTTTCCCTCATGCGCTGTCCGTCAGCACCACCTGTAATTAGACGTCCGATTAGCTTTCATTACGTGCTGAGGGAAAAACTCTCGCCATTAGGCCTATGTGCTGTTGCACTGTTGTGAGGGATATCACCAAATAATTTAGATAAAAGTCAGAACATTATTTTGGCATTATTATTATTATTATTATTATTAGGCCTATCATTACTCTTCCCTATTGCCCAAGAAAACAAGACGACCCCTTTTTGGCTGCACTGCACATGGTCTTAACAGAGGGTCATTCCACGCCAAATCTCCGAATCATCCCGCACGCCCATCTCAGATTTGGCAGAAAAAAATCAAGGAGGTTCACAAACGTCCCAATAGGAAAAGTGCAAAATTATAGCTCTCAACTCCTCATAGTTTTGTCATTAAAAATGTTTATGTCAGGTACCCCCCTGACTCGTTTGGAACAGACTTCTCAGAGAGCCCACTTTCAGATTGCCGTATCCAAAAAACTGCTTTAAGTAGGTCCTTACAAATTTCAAAGGGTAACATTTGGAACATGTACTTGTGAAATGTGGATTTTCACACACCCTCTTGTCATTTACCACCGTTTTCTGGGGGCTTAAAGTTGCTTGAAAAATTCTCACCTTTGAATTTGTGGGCATCTTTGAAGGACTGTGGTAAGCGCAGTTTTGAAGGCAGAGGTTTGATATGGACAATGTATGTTCCCAACCATTCTGTGCATGTTGTGTTGAAAGACTGATCTTCTGCGATGAACAGTTTAGAAGATATGAAGTCTTTAAAATGGAAAAACTGAAACATGGTGCCATCTTTGTCATGTCATTAAAAAAAAAATGTCACGACTCACCACCATATTATCAACAGTTTTGGAAAGATTAGATGTCTGTTCTTAACATATCCAAAAACTGTGATGGTATTCTGCCTCATTTGGTCACAATGATTTTTCAAAAACCCACTGTTGGGTGACTTTCATAGCTCCTATGAAAAATTGATATTAGTGGCATCTTCGCCATGTTATACAAAAGAAATGACAGAACTCACCACTATGACATTTACAGTTTTAGAAAGACTCAATGTCTGTTGTTAACATATCCAAAAACTGGGGTGGTGCTCTGTCTCATTTTTTAAGAATGGACTTGTAAAAACGGCTGTGTGACATCTGCAGCTTGCTGCTCTATTGAGGTGGGGCCCCTGCTCTGATCTTTGCAGGCTACATGGGGGCCCTATCTACCAGTATTTGCCATGAGGCCCTATGTGCAATTGTTCCGCCACTGTGAATGACTTGAGCAATTTGAGTCAGACATTTTTGATACAAGATATTTGACTTGAGCATTTTCGACACACTCAATATAATACGGCAAAAAAGTAAAAGTGGCTGTTGACAGAGGTTTTTTTCAGCTTTTTCTGTAACTACATTCCAGTAAATCAAAGGTTATAGACGTGTGTAAACTTCATCTTCAGGCACTGAAAACCAAATACCGGAATAAAGTGATGAAATGTTGAATCACTGAAACATCCCCGTAGATCTTGAAACAAGTACATCCTGACTATCACCACATCTCAATGCTTTTTATTACAATTCATAACCATCTTTAATAAGTTGTTACCAATGTTGATGCTATTCTGAAGTCTGCTGTGGATTATTTTGGATTGTGTACGAAACATTACCTTTTATCATGTGATTATTCTTTCTACATTTGATTTGTGTTTCACTTCATGTATACATGTACGTCCACTTGTGCATACTCATCAGGGTTAATGTCAAACATTAAACATTAATGCTTGCAATACTCAGCTTTGAGAAAGAGTTGACCCTTAATGAGCGTTCAGTCAGTCTTGCAGTGGTCTAGCACCATGCTCAGGGTAGCTCAGTCATGGTGATTGGAGGGGCAGGACAGCTGTTTAGTCAGGTTACCTCCCTACGAACAGTCTCCTCCTTTTGTATCATCACTGTTTTTTTCTCTTCTCCATGATCATAAAAGTGTCCCACCCCCCAAAAAAAACCATGACAAAGGTGACCTGTTCATAGAACTTGGCCCCGCCCCAGTCCTAACCATGACCGAGGAACCTAGCGCTTTGTATTGGTTCATGGCAAAGGTGTTTGATATGCACCTCTATGAACAGAACAAATTTGCTGACGTGATGGGAAATTTGACATGTATTGATGCAAAATTTAAAAATATCTTTTCAGCTAAAAGAAAGTTGTTAAAAAAAAATGTGTGCTGTTATTAAATTTGGCAAACATCCTGTATCAAGACTATGTGTTAACAATGCTACCTTACCAATCAGAATGATTCTCATTTATCACTACTGCAATTCAAGACTTACTTTACAGTATAGTAGCAAAATGTTAACTCCTACAGTGTTGAGGTTTAAACACATGGCCATAACCTTTAATTCACAAACATTTAGTTACCAAAAAAATTGCCTTACCTTAAAGCCAAAAGAAAAAGAAAAATAATAATGGTATATAAATCACTCAACTGTTTCTTATTGTGTGCTTCAAAAATACTCAATTCACATTTCTTGTATCAAAAATGCCCAAGTCAAACTGCCTGTCATTCACAGTGTCAGCCCAAATAGATTGGCACACAAAAGTCTGCAAAGGTCATGATTATGGCCCCTACCACAAATTCAGGAGGGCCCTGGCCAAATGCCCTGCTTGTCCCCCTGTAGCTCCGCCCCTGGTAATTCATGTGACTTAGGCATTTTCACAGGAGCTGCTGATGTAACAGCAAAGGGTTTTTCAAGAGTCATTACAAGACATTGATGCAGAACACCATCCCAGTTTTTGGATATGTTGCAAACAGACATCCTATCTTTCCAAAACTGTTCAGTTCATTGTGGTGATTGCTGTCATTGTTTTGGTATAGCATGGCAAAGTTGCCCCCCCAATATCAGGTTTTCATAGGAGCAGTGGAAGTCACACAACAGTGGGTTTTTGAAAAAATCATTGTGACCAAATGAGGCAGAATACCATCCCAGTTTTTGGATATGTTAAGAACAGACATCTAATCTTTCCAAAACCGTTGACAATATGGAGGTGAGTCGTGACATTTTTTTTAAATAACGTGGCAAAGATGGCACCAAGTTTCAGTTTTTCCATTTTAAAGACTTCATATCTTCTAAACTGTTCATCGCAGAAGATCAGTCTTTCAACACAACATGCACAGAATGGTTGGGAACATACATTGTCCATATCAAACCTCTGTCTTTAAAACTGCACTTACCACAGTCATTCAAAGATGCCCACAAATTCAAAGGTGAGAATTTTTCAAGCAACTTTAAGCCCCCAGAAAACGGTGGTAAATGACAAGAGGGTGTGTGAAAATCCACATTTCACAAGTACATGTTCCAAATGTTACCCCTTGAAATTCATAAGGACCTACTTAAAGTAGTTTTTTAGATACAACACTCTAAAAGTGGGCTCTCTGAGAAGTCTGTTCCAAACGAGTCAGGGGGGTACCTGACAAAAACATTTTTAATGACAAAACTATGAGGAGTTGAGAGCTATAATTTTGCACTTTTCCTATTGGGACGTTTGTGAACCTCCTTGATTTTTTTCTGCCAGATCTGAGATGGTCGTGCGGGATGATTCGGAGATTTGGCGTGGAATGACCCCACAGCTCCCTGTTTGTAAAAAAGCTTCTTCTGTTTCGACAAAAAGATGTCTCTTTGATAGTGCCTAACACACACGTTGGACGCCTTAAGAGCAAATAGGCCTAGCCAAGGCCTATCGGAATGGCGGTATCAAAAAAGTGTCAGTAGCCTAGGCTATGGCGGTTAGGCTCCCCTCTAGCCTATAATGAGGAATCAGCCGTCTACACAAGCCTAGACATTTCACTATAAAGAGTTACCACAAATTCTTCTGTGATTCAGATTTTTCAAAATCAAAAAGAAGCCCATACCTTTATACATCTTGCCTCAGGACTGTTGCAGTGCTGTGAAGGATGCCATGATCCAAGTGCGAATGGATTTTGAGAGGTGTGCGACCGTTAGTAACGTTCTGGAATTCTATCAAGTCTATCAAGTCTGGAACTATGACTACTTGCCAGTTCCCAGCAATGGGGAAATATCAGGAAAAATTAAGCACCATGAGCTTGGACAACTCCCCACGAGTCACTTGTAATGGCTGGTCTTTTCGTGGGATTTGATTCATGTCGTTTTGGGGAAAATATTAAAATAGTCGCTATTTCTAAGTAGCCTTTGGAATGGTAAGACTATTTCCAAAGAGCCAAGATGGGACTTAAAGGGTAACGTTTAGGTGAAATGTATAACTAAATATATACTGGATGTTGTCAGGAGAGGTGTTTTGAAACATATATGTGAAATTCACAGTCTATAACAAAGCCAAACTGCAATATTTTTTTATGAAAATGTATCATTTTACAGCTACTTCTGAAGTATTGGGCTCCTCGCTGGCAGAGCCTCATGACGTAGATAGAGGGAGTCCAAATAAAGTTCTGGCTCAGCTCTCGCTTGTGGATGTAGGCTTACCAACCATTTTGGTTGTAGTAGAGAGGCTGGGAAAAGTGGACAGTTATATTGTATGTGGGCTATTGAAAATGGTCTATTACTGTGTTTGTGCATTGTGTATTAAGAAAGACAGATCAGCGGGTCTATCGGTTTATCTAGAATATGAAACTGTTCTGGGTCTCCGCGCTGTCTGTGGCCATGCGTAATTTGCGATTATAAACAGGGGGGCGATATCTAGGCCTATCTCTCCTTTGCTTTCACATGAGAGATGCATTTCATAGGCAAATCTAAAACAGTCTCAAAGTAGACCATTACATAGGCTACTTAGAAATAGCGACTACTTTAATATTTGTTCCCATAAAACGGCATTTGCCGTTGAGTAACGACATGCCTGACGCCTACATGGACTTGTGCCCTCTGTCCATGGTGTTGAAACCGCGGCACTACTCTTATGTGAAGCGCGTTAGTTTCACGAGGGGATTGGCTTACAGGCTACAAAAAGACCAAACTATACAATAGGGTATGGTTGAAGGCCCTACCCTTTGCCCACAATGATGAGAAATAATATGGTCACTCACTGTGAGTGGCATGGCGTCAAACGTGTCCTACTCGGTGCAAAACAATAACTCATAGCACCCGAGAAAAATGTCATGCTGTAAAAATGGCATATAGCCTATGTTCAATTTCAGTTCAGTAGGCCTATTACATGAAACTTCAATAAAGCTCATCCACATGCACGTCACAAAACAATAAACCAGGCGGCGGGACTTTCGATTATATTCCCTCCAAAAATGTCCGCATGTCACAAAAAACAGTTATTTGCATTGTCCGTAATTATACCAAACTAAAAAAGTATTCCCGTAGGCTAGAAGAAATCAAGTCTTCAGCTGCTATAATCCTCGTTACAAAACTGAAACAAAAATGCCAGCACAAATATTACCTAGACTATATATATCTATTTTTGCATTGCGAGCTGTCCACGTGTGTGGTGCTAGGGGCGAAATGTGCACTGGCAGCACTCGTCGTTGAGTTTGGGAGATGTCTTTAGTGGGAGTAGGCCTATTTGAATGTGTAAAACACGTTGGACATGCTGGACATTTTCAGTAGGCTATGCTTGGGGAAGTAGATCGATTATTATTTGCATGCGTCTTGTTCCACCGTCAAGCTTGCATCAGCATGCCAACGTTAGGCTATTTGCCAAACTAACGTTGACGTGGTCCTGACATTTTGCTGAATAGCATAATATCTCTACAAAATCGGGAGTAAATTGAATTGAATTGAAGTCTCCCAACATGTCTTGCCAATCCATGAGGATACGGAAAATCTAGCACACCACACGCGGAGAAAGCGTTCCGAGGATACCTGCGTCTTTGTAAAGTGCTGCGCGCACGTTTGATTGCCGGTTTTACAAATTACGGGGATAAACATGCCAGGTCCAAATTACTAACAGGAAAAGAGGGACGATGACAAAGGGGATGAATCGCCAGGAAGACAGGGATGATCTTTCTCGCAGAGCAATGTTGTCTGCAAGAGCGAGTCTCGCCTGGTTTTGTGTAGGTAGGGTTACGACACGCAATCCACCGCTGGACCAGCTGGCTATCAGCAATCACCGCAAGAATCAAACCTGTTTGTTTCAAATCCTGGTCATCCCTCGTGAGTGTAGGCTACTGCATATAGGTTAGGCCTAGTTAAAACATTGCTACGACCCAATTTGGCACACTGTCCACTCCATGCGCAAAAGACACAACGTCGGAAGGGATTCGGTTACTGACAGAGGTACGAAGCAGTCCTCAACTTCAGAAAAAAAGATGGAAATGTGGATACTATGTGGGCCTGGAGAAAGAGGTTCACTCTCTCCAGCAGTTCAAAACCACCGTGTCAGGTTATGCTTCGGAAGCATATCGGGGTTTTTTTTTCGACAAAAACGAAGCGCCATAAAGTCACAGTCACGTTTCTAGGCTATAGGCCAGTACAGCAGCGTTAATAAACTCCAAAAAAGTCATGTGACATACCCTAATAATGACAATCTTACTGTGCAAACGAAGTGTGGGGGATTGGGGCAATAAAAACAGTCGGTGGTGGTGGTAGTGCGCGATAGCTCTGTGATGGGGAGGGGGATTCTTTTGGCTACACCTAGCCTACCCAACTCAGGACTCTGGATCCAAACGAGAATCTCCACAATGAGGGAAACACATCGAAAACATAAAATTAAATATGCTATATGCACAAATAGAGTTCATATCAATCAGACATTCTATTAGGTTAACAATGTTATTTTGAAACCTAATGAAGTGCCAAATAACGGTCTGGCACACCCTCATGGCGCTGCTGCAGCGCATTGACATGGAGGAAACCTACAAAAAAATATGATTATTATTTTAAATAATAAAACGGTTCAGACGGTATCTGGTGGATACTGCCACTGTTTAAGGCCATTTAACTTGTTGAAATTTGGCCTATAGGTCTGGAAAGGTGTTACAATATTAGAATCTGGCCTATTCTCTGTGGTGCTTAGTAGGTCTGTAGAACACGGGGACTCCCTCCATCAACGTCGGATCGATATGGGCCAGGTTTGTCTCCGTGCATCAGCGGACACACACACGCGTGCACACGCACACACACACACGCACGCACGCACGCACGCACGCACACTCTCTCTCTCTCTCTCTCTCTCTCTCTCTCTCTCACACACACACACACACACACAAGTTGTGAAATGATTTCTTAACGGTTTTAACCGCATCATTCACGACTCTCGAGCAGTTTGAGAACTGAGAAGAATAAGAGAGAGAGGGCAGTGACTACCATGTCACTGAGACTGTGTGTGCTGTGCCTACCGAATCCAAGTGCAGAAAAAACGGGTACAGGTCTTTTCGTCGAATGGATTCTTGAGAGGGGACCATTCGAACAAAACGTTGGACCATTCGTATAAGGCAGGGGATCTTTCGTCGAGGACGTTCCGTCTACCGCAAAAGCCTACGAAAAGTCCTTAAAATTGAACTAAAGATCCTTAGGTTTGAACTAAACGTCCCTTCAGCCTGCCTATATTAGAAATGTAAATCAGCTTTTTTAACGCTCATTTTCACGGGTTTTGTTTATTTAAATATGTAAATCAGCTGTTTAGCCTATAACGCTCATTTTGGTCAGTTTTGTTTTTTGTTGATTTAAACATGTAAATCAGCTGGGTTTTTTTTTGCTGTTTTTAGATGTTCTTTATAAATAAAATGTACTTAATCATTTTAACTGGTATGTTGTTGTTTTTTACGTTTATGCCGTTACATTTTTTGACAATTTACGTTTACGCCTTACATTTTTTGACAATTATCTAGGTTACTTTCTACTCCTTACATTTCTGGAACAATATTTGAGAAGCTTTTTTTTCACTTTTACGCCGTTACTTTACTCCGTTACATTTTTTTGACAAATATCTGTAGGCCTATGTTACTTTCTACTCCTTACATTTCTGGAACAGTATTTGAGTAGCTGCGGGCAGAGAGACGGGACCAAGCACAGCCTTGTCGCTTTGAATCAGGGCAGCTTGCGTCTAAGTCTTGACCACTGAGCACATTTGGTTGTCATGCAGCGAGTTTTCTGACTTTCCGGTAACTTTTTAGATGAAAGCTTCTAGTTACCGTCTTCTGGGGGTCTGGAATATACCTACGTGTGGAGAGTAGGCCTAGGCATATAGCTTCACTATTCAAATTAAATGCAAAGCACCAGCAACAAGAGAAAGCTGTCTGCCGACACTTTGATGTTTCTGATTCTGAATGACAACAAATAGTTCGAGCATGAGCCAGAAAAGATACAACAGTGTCGGAAAACATAGCCTACAGAATGCACCCATGTTAAATCCATGCTACAGCTTAAAGAGAGAGAGAGAGAGAGAGAACGTCCCTTCAGGCTGCCTATTTTTTTTTTGTTGGAAATCGTCCTCCAATCCCTTCAAGCCTTCAGGCTGCCTATTTTGTAAATGTTTAAAAATGTAAATCAGCTGTTTTTAACGCTCATTCTAACGTTTTTTGTTGATTTAAAAATGTAATTCAGCTATTTTTCACGCTGATTTTAACTGTAAAGGCAATAGTCTTGAGCAATTATTTTATTTGTATTAGGCCTCTTTATTAAATAAGCTGGTAGCTACCTATTTTGGCCTCGTTATTAAATAAGCTAACTGCCTATTTTGTTTTAGGTTTCGTTAGAATTCCTCCGTAGTTCTACTTGTCAGACGTAGCCTAGAACTAGTACTAGTAATTTGCACTATTGGTGGAATCGTTTAACGCAGACAAAATAGACACACGTGAAATCCCCAACACATATCCCCAGCACAATATTGCAACACACACTTTGCACAATGATATTGAATGAGTCCAATGTTCTTGCAACACTTTCCCCCTGCCCACATCAACATGAATGTAACATTATTCCTAGCGTGCGCGCTCTCGCTTGAAGGTGATTGCGATGTGGGTTTGAAAGTCAGTTTTCACTTCGCGACTCTAGAGCAAATCAGCTGTTACTGCGCCGCTTGCTTGCTGGTCAATAAACGTTGAACTGAACCGTTTTGTGTGCGTGTATGCATGCGTATAGCCTACCAACGTCTGCCCATGCCACGCGATGCATAGACAGTTCCAACACCAAATAATAAAGAGTAGGCTACATCAGAGCAGTGAGTCTTTAAATTCAGTGAAACGGTGAGAAGGTTTTTTTTTTTAAGTGGTTGCAACCATGCATGTTTTCTGTGGAAAACATCAGGTCCTCATGGCGACGCCAGGCTTGCTGAAAACGGTGACAAACACATTCAGAATACACATTTCTATGGGAAGTTGTGTTGAGAACAAAGTGTTCGCTAATGGGCATGAAGTCTTGTCATGCAAATGACCTGCCGTTTTCAGTGGAGTCATCCCCCCTCCCGCATAGACAAGGCAACCCTTTCAACAGGGCCACGCAGAGTGGACAGTGGAATGCTGCTTGAAATAAGTCGATAATGAATAAAATATTACGCGCAACGTCTACAAGAAAAGTAATGGCTATTATTACCGTTGCGCGTAAAGATGAGGAAGGGATGGATAGATGGATGGATGCTGTCCTATGGAAGGGGCCGTCAAACAGTCTACATGACATCTTCATTAAAGTCGTTAAATAAGTACTTGTCAACAAAATCATGCCCCCGAAATCCGCCTCCATTAAAGGTAATAACCAACTGTCGGTCTACATATCACTGAAGCGTAATCGCTCCCAAATGACTTCAGGCCGGTGAATGGTGAGCGCGATGCAATTAATTTTTCTGATTCCATTCCGCAGTTGGATGTTTATTCAGTGGAATTATGTGCGTAATATCAGCTCCATCCATCAAATGCAGCACAATCCCCGTTACTTTCACGTGAGGTTCAAATGGACATTACTCGACAAAAATGCAATTCTGGGTACCAACAACTGAAGTAGGCTACAACATAGAATATGTACCACATATAGGGGATTACCACCCAGATTTGGTGCAATTTGAGGGCAAATTTCAATAGGCCAACTACGACTTTGAATCACTTATTTCCCGGGATTCCCGGGATTCCCGGGATACGGTTTGTCTTTTCCTGGCATTTGATTCATTTTCATTTTCAGTCCTTTATGTGCGTTATGCCCAGCTTTTATTGAATACAGCGCAGGTTTTGAAGTTCACCAAACGAGCATCAACTTTGTGCAAGTCATTAAAACTCTTTTTTTTACCAGCACTGACCTGTGCACTGTTTCATTTATTAACTAATTGCACTTTCTGCCTTCTCGTTTCACATGTGATAAATAAAGTGCTTGCATTGACACGCTGTTGTTTTAATTTCGCATTTCTTTCATGTCCACTTAGTATGGTTTATCCAATTATCCATGGATGCAGGATCATTCACTGGACTGGACACTATTGTAAGAGGTGAAATTTAGACCACGATTCAGGAACGACAGACAACAGGAGTAAAGGTTATGGTAGTTTTATTTTTACAATTTCATAAAATACAATTAGGAGGGAAAACCACCACAATATCCATGCAGCCAGCAGCGTCTGTAAACTGCTATCGTCTTTGAATAAATGAATAAATAATCACAATCTGGAGACACTCGGACGATAGTAGCCTACAAAAGTAAAGTTAAGTTACACACTCAGCCACTGCTGCCGGACGTTGGCTCGTCAATTACTTAATTCAACTATAACACGCGCAATAGCCTACCCAAATGCAACTTACCCACAGTTCCCAAAGCGACCGGCCGCACGCAATGGATACCTACAGCCATAGGCGGCGCTACAGCAAGACTTTTGGGGAAGCTAAAAAAAAAAAAAAAAAAGGGGGGGGGGTGCAAACGTCATCGGAGAGACTGTGGTAGGAGGGTCTGGGGGCACTTTATCAGTCGCCACGCGAGGCCCTAATCGCGACTTTTGATATATTATCTGCATGACATTATATGCTGTTGAAACAAAATGATGAGCAAATAAAACGGAACATTTCCATGCGCAACTATGGGTCTTGCTCGTGCGCCAATGGAACTCTCAAACGCGACAGGCACACACACGCGCACACACACACACACACTGGAGGCAGGAGAGGAAGACGGCTATTTGCCAGACCATGGACTATTATCTCCCAAAAATGTCTCGAGCAATCAAATCATACACCCGACTGTCCACACCTTTGTTTCTATTGACATTTTCATGCGCTAGGTCACTCTACCTCAGACCGGTATAACTCCCAATCAAACTCGTAAAACTAATGACGAGGCAAAATGCGCACACACGGGGGGAAGACAGGAGAGCAAATAAGCCAGCTGATTGACCATATCATGCCCAAAAATATCATATGGGGCTCTCATATCCTACAGGCTGTCTTCAGATGTCAGTTTTGCAGCCCAAATAATACAAATATGCTGTAATTTCTAGTTGAAGAAGCTTGTAATGTAGTTCGCTACATTTTCCAGATGGTTGTAACTAGCTTAATATTTCTATTGGATGTAGATTGTCTAGTGGAGCTAAATGTTAGCTTACTAGGTTCTACAAATAAGTAGGCTAGCTTGCGCAGCCAGACAATGTTCTCGCTGCCTCGCACTGTACTGTCCACCCCAGTCACACGCAGATGCCCAAAAAACGCAAGCGAATATACACACATTACATATGGTAACTAAACCACCCTGGCAGGCCACCATGAATTCAGGAAAGGTGTGCATTTTTGAAAGTGGTGTTCGCTTGATGACAGGAGCACAGGTGTTTTGCTTTGTGATGGCTAGTTAGACGGAAGGCTAGTAGTAGACAACTACATCGAACAACATTGACAACAAAATTGCCACCAAATAGTAAACTTAGCGCTTCGGCGAGCACATGAGGGGGAAAAAACTGATTTCCTACCTTATTCTGTCCTGTTAATTCCTGCTACTTGAAGATAGAGGCAAAATGTCCATTTAGATTCGCCAAATAGGCTATCCATTTGATAGATGTAGTGTGGTTGAATAACGAATGCTAAAGAGGAAAATGTCAACATTGTGACCTATGGCTGGTGGAAAAAAAACGAATGATCTATAAAGGAAATGTAGTGGAATCCCAATTTATTCTAGAGGTCATTGCTTTATCAAGATATTAAACATTCCAGATTTCATTTCATAAGCCACGAGCCCGACTCGGCTCTGTTGAAGCCAGTAGAACTGACACCTGATTGGTTGACCGCAGCATGACATCGCCGCAACGAGGCTAGATCTACTAACAAGGTGGATAGGCACTTCAGCAGGAAACCCTCGTTCTGTTTCCTTGTGTGTGCCTGCGACACTCCATCGCTGGATAGAAATAAAAAACATGATTTTAATTTTTCATTTCATTTATTTCTTATGATAACTTTGGGGAAGCTAAGCTTCCCCTAGCCTCTTAATAGCGCCGCCCATGCCTACAGCCCACATCCCGGCAGACAGCTCAGCAGCCCGGCCCCACCCCAGCGTGTAGCACACATGTCTACACTATTGTCCGAGTGTTGTTATTTCAAGAAAGCAAACTGTCACTGCCCGCCGGCCGCTGCCGTGACATATGTTATTAACACTAGTATTTTTTTAACAAGTGAGGAGTTCGTTGATAGTTTCCTTAAGGGTGAAGTAGCCTACTCTTTAGGCTAGCGTTGCCTCCTCCAGCCAACCATCCGTGCTTGTTAACCTTTTTAAATTATGCGCGTAATGGTGGGGTGGCGTCCGCGCCAATGTCATATCCTGAGCGTATTGCTCGGTGCATAATTCCAAGAGCAGTATAATGAAAAGGAAGAAAAGTAAGATGATGGGCTAGACCCGAATCGTTTGTCCCCTGTCTGTCGGTTTTATTTACTTTTTTCGGCTTTGTTTAATACAGGTTTTGATTCTGCATTCAGCTCCAGTGTGCTACTCCTTTCTTTCTTTTTAAATTATGAGCGTTTCATGAACTGTCTTTCTTTGCGCACGCTATAAAATGGCAATAAACCTGTTACTATAAACTACTGGTTAACTATGGATGCTTTCTAATGTTGGTAAAGGCGGCATAAGCGGGATAATGTATTGTCCACACCGTGACTACGGAAAATATATTTCCTTCGAAGCGGAATAACAGCACTCCGCCTTCGGCATCGGGGGTGTTATTCGCCCCGTAGGAAAATATTTTCTTATAGTCACGTGTGGACAGCGGTGTAGTCTACTTTTTTGAAGTGGGTATACTGTATATTCTCACATTTTTTGAAGTGGGTATTCTGTATATATTTATGCCATTCTAAATAATGGATCAATCAATTTTAAGTGGGTATACTGAATCCCCTAAAATTTAGAAGTGGGTAGGCTATACTCCGTATACCTGCGTTCTACGTAGACTACACCACTACGTGTGGACAATACATTATCCCTTACCTTTAAATTACTGTTGTAGGCCTACATTTTAAAACATTTCGTCGATATTGTAGCGGTGCAACCGACTGTAGTTTTAAGTTATGAGATGGGCGCCAGTCAGGCAGCAATAAGACTGCCGTTACCTTTCCAAAAATGAATACAAATCAGTGACCAACACATTAGAAATAACTCAGATCATCACAACGAATATCTTGTCTTATTTTTAGTAGTGCACTTTTGCAAAACCCTTGTTTGCAGACTTGTGCGCTTGGTCTCAATTTGGAACAGCTCACATCAATGTCTGGCTTTAGCGATTCTTGCGAATGGTGATCTTCTCGGCGCACACTTCATGGTTCCCTCTCTCTTGCTCTCTCGGCTTGTTGCTTCCTGACAGTCTCACCCGCCATTTGAAATTAACCCCATTTTATAGACAGCACATGTAGTGCACAGGGAGTAACGCTGCTATCTCACTCCGGAGGAGGCAGAGGCAGTCCGTTACGATATAGTATATTTATAAAATAGGCTATAAAATAGGCCTAATGATAAAAAAAGCAGCCTGAACTAAAATGAAAAATTAATTTAAAAAAAAATAGAGACGCACGCAGGCACTTTCTACATGGTTCGATTTTTGTTTTCATTGCATTGTGGTGGTAGGCACACAAGTTTGATAAAATATAAAAATAATAGGCTAATAAAATAGGCAGACTAAAATTAAACGTCTGCCCAGTTACACGAAAGGTCTGCATGGGTTGAACGTAACGTCCTTAGGTCTTCTACGAAAAATCCTCAGGTACTGCACGAAACGCCCCATGCCTTCTACGAATGGTCCAACGTTTTGATCGAATGGTCCCCTCTCAACAATTCATTAGACGAATCGTCTCGAATTCAGAAAATACATATCCATATAGTTTATTACATAATGCACCATGTTATTACATTTCCATCAAAAAAAAAAAGTTGGGGCCGCATTCCGTAATAAATTTTGCATTTTGTAATAATTTATTACAAGATGAGAAAAAAGTTATTACGAAATGCGTTCAAGAAATTTTTTACGAGATGCGTAAATTATTACACAATAAGGCAATTGTCACCGCATTATGTAATAATTTGTTACATTACATATTGCACCGTTATTACATAATGCGGCGTTACAAGGCCTAACATTGATTCACCAATACAATGATTAATCCTTTCTCTTCTTACCACACCTTACCATGCACACCAGCGCCGTTTTTTTTTAGTTTAAAAAAAAAAATCTATTACGGACGCATGCAGCACGCTCCGTTGCACTTGGCTGAAACATAAAGCCACTTCACTGCACTACGAGTTTGAAAATTATTATTGATAAAAGACCAGATGCATTGCTACAGTAGGCCAAAATGATTGCGAGGATACCAGCCAGTCAGTTTGCAAGCTCGTGGCTCGCCTGAATCATGTGACTTTGTGCGGAGATCAGTTTGTCACTCACTCAAAACTCTTCACGCGCGCTCAGTCAGCACCGCGGCCAGCATATTCTGCGACTTGCGCAAACAGCTAGTTCTATTCATGCAACTAACCTATTGCGCTGGAATTTACAGTGATAGGCTACAGAGTGATGCAACGACAGCAAGCATTTTCAATTTCCCTACTTTGACAGGCGAACGTATAATATTTTATTTCAAATGGATTTATTTCAATTTTAGTGATGTTTAGTTGAACAAAAGTGAGGGGGATGCAACGTACTCATCCCCCCCGTCGGATACCCTGCCGTGTCCCTGTCTCGTGCGAATGGGATGCATCCCCTCCTTTCCTGACTAATTTGGTGGTGCTATGGCACCTCTTCAAATCGTCAAATTGTTTGTAGGCTACTGTTTTTCGACGTGGAAAGCGGTTTGGGTTTCAAGCACAGTGTGCATTTAACTGAAATGTTCTTGGCGTCCTTATTTTCAATTACGTCAAAGTAGTGGGCATATACCCATCTTGAAAAAGAGCAAGCTGGATCTTTTGGATCGGTCATCCTTTGTCAGCCTGCCATTTCGAGAGACGAAGCGTGAAAGAGGAAGCAATGTTCTGCGTGGAACTTTAAAATCTCTGCGTGGACGTATCAGATGCAATAGCTGATCTCGCGGTGATCCGCGAACATGGTATAAAGAAAACAAAATACCCACACAAAATGTAGATGAAATAATGCGTTGTAATGTGCACGTTACTTGCATTGTAACGAGGACATATTATAGATTTTTCCCCCTGTAATCCGTTACATTACTGCGTTACTCAAGAAAATAATGCATTACAGTAATTAGTTACTTTTGTAACGCGTTACTCGCAACACTGCTCGTTTCTGATTGGCTGATGGGGTTGCAACTAATTCCCTATAACCTGTCAGGCGTCAAACGTGCGACTAAGTTAGGTTACTAATTCTAAACTGCAGGTTGCTATGGCCAAAAGCCAGTCGTTAGTTCTATCGTATTTGTTTATCAAGTCAAGAGTCAGTCGTTAATTCTATCGCATTTGGTTGTCAAGCCAAGAGCCAGTCGTCAGTTCTATCGCGTTTGGTTGTCAAGTCTGTCGCCCTGAAAGTTCTACTACATGCATCTGATAGAGGCACGCCCGATTACGTGCGCACTAAATTATTCTGCAGTTGGCATAATTCATAGGTTACAAATTTACAGATAGGCCTAGCAATAGATGACAAAAATACCCTGTACCAAAATTCTAAGCACCTGCCTCGCCATCAATTGTATCGAAACGAGTCACCTCGTCATCTGCTCCACTCCCATGGTTTTTAAAATGTAGGCTATTTCCCGCTGCCTTCCCTTTGTTATTGATCCGAAAACATCCCTTTTTTAAATTAGGCTACTCTCCTCTTGTGGAGGATGTAAAAATGACCCTCACTGCATGAAAAGAGGAATTTGTGGATGAGTTTTGCACCTTAAATTGCCTCATACCTCAAGCCACAGCATTTGCGGCTCCCCCATGCCCCCCTCCCATCCCCTTCTTAGGAGAGCCTTTAGTGCCAGTGATCAGGTCGGGAGCTGCTACAGTCAATTTCAAGTGGGGTGGGGTGGGGTGAGGTCAGGTGGGTGGGAGGGAGTGGGAATGTCGGCAGGCCTGTTTTTAGGATTTTGGGGTCCCTAGGCAACGGGATTGTTGGGGGCCCTAGGGCATTTTTTGGCCTTTTACTAAAATGTGTGTGTGTCTGTGTGTCTGTGTGTATGTTTGTTCACGCTGCCCAGTGGTGTTTTTCAGAATCACTAACCATTAAACCAGGGGTAGGGAACCTATGTCTCGAGGGCCCTTGAGGCCGTTTTATCCGGCCCCTGATATCATTATAATGTTTTGCAACTTCACATGAAATAGGCCTATGACATATTTTGCAGGCCTAAAGGAATCTTAGAAATTACATTTCCAATGCAATTAAGTTAGGCCTATATTCAGGGGACCTAGAAAAGGTGGGGACTGTTATATATGTGTCTACCTTTAAAGGTGTCTATATGTCTATATAGGCCTAAAGGTGTCTATATATGCCTAAATTTCATGGGGAAATCCTGATTTGTGTTCATAGTACGGCCCCCGGAGGATTTTATGACCATGGTAGGAATTTGAAGTGGCCCTTCGAATGAAAAAGGTTCCCCACCCCTGCATTAAACCTTTCTACTAGCCACAGCTCTGCTGTCAGTACATTTTATTATGATACTATAAGCTCAGAAATGAAGTTGATCAAACAATTCGATCGGTGCTATAAACATTTAAATGAACCGAATAGGCTATCAGAATAGAAACATCTGAATGATCTTTCTTGGACATAGCCTACATTTTGAAGTGACCCTTTGAATTAACAAGGCCGACAGGCGGACAACAGATGCGTCCCTCTATGCCAGTTCTGAACCTTTTTTTGCCCAAACGCCCCCCTGGCCTCCTCATAACCTGTCAAGGCAATTTATCAATAAGCCTACCATGTATAAGCCTGGATTTTAAAAAGTACCATAGGACTTCAACAGTGTTAGGCAAGTTACTCAAAAACTGTAATGCATTACTGATTGCACGTTACTGTCTTTTCAAAATAATTCCTTACACTACATTTAGCAATTTGGGCACCTAAGGCGAATTTAGCTAGGGGGGCCATCGGCCCATCCCATATCACTTTTTTTTTTTACATAAAATCTCTATTTTTGTTATTTATTTATTTTTAATCACGATTTTTTATTAAAAAAAAAAAAAACAAACATAAAAAACAGGCAAACATTACAACCCTTTCTGGACAGATTTCAATGAATAGGCTATTTGCAATTTTGCATAGGCCTAGGCTACATTAAATAAACTAAAATGTGAAATTCTCTTTTCACTTTAATATGAGAGCAGTGATGTCCCCCCCTCACTGAAGTGTTATTTCATGTGTGTGCATGATGCTGTCACCTATTTGAAGTGACGTTGATGTTGGATTTCATGGAATACTTTTAAATGCCGCTTTGGGAAGAAAACAGAGTAGGCGACAGGTGAACTGTCTTTCTGTCAAAACAGTGGTTTGCAGGCGTTTGCGTTTTCACGTGGATATTGTCTTCGTGGACCGTAACAGACAAACCGTAAGTTCCATAAACTAATCAATGAGACATTTACTGCATAAACCGAAAAGCGTGCTCTCTGTCAAGCGGTCGCCCCGAACAAACCCTTTAAAAGACGCGTGTGCGTATGATCAACAGTAGTTGCAGAAGTCTAATCTGACCTTAACACAGCCTTCACTCTCCCTGTGCTCGCGTTAATCGAAGTATCGAAGTAATCTCCTCCACCCACGCTCAAAGCGCGAGTTGCTCTCTTGCCTGCACTTCTCACAGCATTGTCAAAAAAATACAGGGGATTGCCGGTGTTCGGGCTGTTGTTTTCTTCAAAGGGTGTTGTTTCTTTTGAGTGGTGACGCTGTGTAGTCTAACAACACTGAACATAGGAAACGCTATCTGCAAATGTCTCATGCCTTCCTATTTTTTGTGCTCCGCTTGGTGTTATTGACCATGAAGAGTTTGAGTGTGGCGCTTGACAGTTATCCTCCTTATCTGAAGACGTCTTTGTGTGAATGTTTAGGAACTCGGCTAGCACACATGGCACACATGGATGGAATATGCATACAGACTTCTGTGCTTCTGCAGTTGTGTCAGATAATGCAATCAATCAGCTGCGTAGCCGGTTTGCTAACCATTATGGTAGACGTTTTGGTTTGCACGCATGAGCTCCAGGCCAAAACTGAGCTCCAACTGAGCTCCGCCACTCCACTGAGCGACTGCCACCTTGTGGACACAAGAGGGAATCACAAGAGGGAATCACAATTCAGAAACGCATCACGGGAGGGCGGACGGACGGACGGACAGACAGACCCTGTTATAGAGATGCTGGACGCATCTAAAAAAGTTCCTCACCCCTGCTTTTGAGGAAAAACATCAATGTGCTTGGCCACTCTGGTTTTTAAATTATTCTGAACTAAAGCAAGGATTGTTCAAGGAAGTTCAAAACAGACTGTCTCTGGTTAAATTAGTTCTACACCAAGCCTTTAGGTGGCAGTACAACTAATTCGCACAATGCGAATTCCACACACAAGCCACAAAGAAGCCATCTACCGCGGTCAACAACACCGACCTATCTGATTGAACAGAACCACGCGCTGTCTGTGTGGTTTCACTGTTACAAGTTTCTTGGCGATATGGGGGAAAGTTCCTCACATACCAACGGAAAATGGGCTTCACATACATGTAAGTAAATTTTACTCAACTGTGGTTTAAAGTTTCAGTACTCAAGAGCGATTGAATAGCTCCTCTGAACACAGATCCGCCATTGCTAAGTTGTAGCACAAGTCCCCTCAATGAATGTGACTACTCTTTGCTGCTGTACGCTAGTAAATTCTGATAACTTGCGAGCATCGTAATGACAAAATGCAGTAGTGAAACGGTGAATATGTTAAGTATACTTGTTGATGGTAAATTGTTTGACATTGCTCGTTCTCAATTGCCTTTCCCCTGCCTAAAGATGATTCCCAGTTTGTCGCTCCCAGCGCGGTTCGATCCCCAGTCGGTTCGCTCCCACTAGCCAGACTATCGAGCCCACCGAGCTAGTTATCTTTTTGATGTTAGTTTTTTGTTACGTACCCTAAACCTAACCCTAACCTTAACCCTAAACCTAACCCTAAATTGCTTGTATGTGGTAGTGTATGATAATACGAGAAATGTAATCGGGTGGGATAGAACGCCTGGGATTGATAGAATCACCTGTCCTGGGACTACACGTCCGGGAGTGATCTCACTTGGGAGTGACCATCTCCCAGCGCTTAAAGGGGTATGCCACTATTTTGGGGCTTATTACAGTTAAAATCGTTGGCCAGGGTTTATAAAGGTGGTCAAGTGTCTTATTTTTCATGCTAAGCGTTGTCTTGCTTTAAGACAAGTTAAAAGAGGGAAAATGTAGCTAAGCTAGTGAAAGTCAATGCATCACTGTAGCATGCTACAATTATTATATATTTTCTAAGATTCCTTTACAAAATATGTCATATTTCATGTGAAGATGGAATTGCATTAAAATTATATCGGGGGCCGGATAAAACTGCCTCAAGGGTCGCAAACGGCCCTAGAGACATAGGTTCCCCACCCCTGGCCTACATTGTCAATATGACTTGTGCTACTTTATAGATAAGTTGTCAATGCTGTGCATTGCTATGTTTTGATTTATTTTCTTACATCCTACAGATCCTGGCAGGGAGACGGTAGTGTCCTGCAGGATGGTGATGGGCAATCTTACAAGAGACCACAGAAAACTGATATAGTGTAAGATTATCCCTGTTGGGCTCAATATGTCTTGCTTATTGATATATTTGCTATGTCAATATGAGGTGCATGACGAAGTATTTATTTGTTGTTTCTACAGCTCCCAGAAGTGAGACTGAGTGCCTGTTGCAGTATGACGAGGAAGCAGTGACCAGAGACCTTCAGTAGACCCTGCTGGCATGATTGGCGGCTGAAGAACATGAAATCAACAGCAATGTTTATAATATTGTACATACCTGTATAGTCTGCACTAAAATGCTGTACCTGTACTATTTTTCCTCTTACTTTCATATTTACCACGTATTTACTATGAATTGACAACTTTTACTCAAATCCATTTTTGTATGTGCCCTGACTAAAACTATCCTTAAACCTAACCTGTCAGAGGTGTAATAACAACCTGCTCTTAGCAATGTGGCAGCAGTCTACTTGGATGCAGCGGGGAACATAGAACCCTTTTTTTTGAAAAAGCATTGTATGTTTCTGAGTTTTATGAATTGTGCCCTTCCCAAACCTAACCTGTCGTAGGGGCCTATGAAATCCGTTTTATTTTTCCTCATTCAGTTTTTTTCTGATTTATTTTTTGCCAAATTGGATTTTTTTTACATTTTTGAACTTATTTTCCCCTTTCACCCCCCCAAAAAATCTTAGTTATTTAGTTCAAACTGGTGGGTGGACAGAGCCAACCACTCATGGTTGAATGGTAGGTAGAGAAAAGAAAAGTAAAATTACCTACTAGCTTTTTGTAATATCAGCCCTCAAAAATATTCCAGGTAATAAGGTAGCTGTAATGTACATGCGCATATATTCTATTAAATACACGTGACGCACCCAACTAGAAGGCGAATTCACTTCTGGTGCATTGAAGTTGTTGGACTCTGGCTGCATCAGGTTTTCTCGAATACGTTTGGCTATATTGCAACGTGCAGCTTAGAGACATTTTTGGTCACGTTATATGTAGGCATTAAATAAATAGCCTCGCAAAGTCCCTACCGTCTACCGTTTCACTCAAACACATGTTTTACAAGACGCCCGTTTTCTTCTGATGGTGACTTGACCCTTTTTCAAAGTTGATGCTAACTTTTAGTCACTATGCTCCGTGGCCAACAAAGTTAACAAGACATGATCAAAGCATTGCCTGATCAGTTTTTATTTTACAGCGGTCATGTCTGTTGTAACAAACTCCAAACTCGTGCCTCGCGTCGGAAGATTCCACTGTTAAATAGGCTAAAGTGCAGTGGAGAGCCGCCCGTCTTTTCTGTGTCGCATCGCATTGTCTTAACAGACGGTCAGGACAACGCGTTTATGCCTGACCTCACCTGTTCTACTAGGCAAAATTTGAGTGCTGTTGAGTATTAAGATTTCTTCAATGCTCTGACGGCCAGTGTTAGGACGTGGGAGACAATCGGAAATGCCGCTTGGGAGAGAGATGCGTGTTTGTTTCTGAGTTGTACATTTGTGACCAGAGTAGGCTACTGTATACATCACTGCATATAGAGTATATTGTTTGCAGGGTATATGTGTAGTTTTAAATTATGTATTTTTATGAAATGCATGGTTCCTGTCTAAGTGTGTGTACATTGTTTGGTGTGATATTAAAAGCGTTTAAAAAATTCATTTTCATTTCATTCATTTTCATTTTATCAATAAATTCACATCATGCATGCTGAAGCCCCATCACAGTGCAGTCTATAATGATGTGAATATAATGATGTGAATATACAAAGTAAAATCAACCTAGGTATATTAGTAATAATAATTTTTGCATAATTATACGGACCTACTGTATACGGTATGCATAAATTAATCCAACATGACCAATAGAAGGTCGTAGCTGCCGACCCTGCTAACCAACGGCGCAGCTCTTTTACTTTGAGTCACGTGTCTTTTTCGTCCAATAAGAGCAAGGTTAGTCCGCGTTCCGGGCTGGCTGTCATTGCCTTTCATGTTAATCGTTGGGCCATTAACACCCTGCTGTGAGACCTGTCCGCGGCTCTGATTCGCTTCCGGGCGAGTTAGTGTCACCAAAACTGTTAATTTCGCATTCTCTCAAGCGCTCAAAATCAGACGAAAGTTAGGCAATTCCGTGGACGATTTGGGACGAGTTCATTGTCACAAATCCCCCTTTTCGTGCTGTGCCTAGCGTGGGGAATCTCTCTCTTTCTCTATATCTCTCTCTTGGGAATCTCTCTCTCTCTCTCTCTCTCTCTTTTACGCACGAAGTTGGTAACCTGTGATGATCAGCAGGGGGGTGGGGGAGACGCATGATGCGACATGTGTCGATTCAGCATGTAGAAATCAGGCATGAAAATCCCTCACCTTTCGGCGAAATTCTCCGTTTTGAAATGAAAATGGGTCATTTCTGTGAGTTGTGCAGATCCGAGGAGAAAAGTTTTGGGGGGGGGGGGGGGGGGGGGTCGAGCGAGGAGAAAAGTGCAGCGCCAACTTAGGCTACTGTATCATTGTGTAGCGCTCTACCGCAGAAAACTTGATACAGTTGTAGGAGAGATTCCACAACTGACAATGACGTTTGACCAATCACAGCCTTTGTTGCTGTCGGCACAGCCAATAACGTGAACGAGCTCAATCTAAGTCCCGCCCTTCATACTTTTCTTTGGAAGCGCAATTTGTAACAGGTGCCGCTTTGGTCTGCGGGGTTGGCGTGGTTGTATCAAATATCTTTCTTTATAGTTCTAGAACATCTCTGATTGTAAGAAAATGTCCAAACGATCTTTCATAGTCTACACGTTTCCCAGAGAGGTAGCTAGCCTATTTGAGATCATGATTCTTGTTATGAGAACATCAAGACCGAAGCATTTCGATGAGAAGTGAGTTGATTTAGTTAGCCACAGTGGTTAAGCTGTTTTTCCTAATAATTTGAAACCGCATTTGCCCTGCCCACGTGAAAAAGTATTTATTCTCAAAAGAGCTCCGTTAATGAAAGCTTGGGTAGGCCTACGGCACGTTTTCCTGACTGCTATTTTAACGGATCTGTGCGGCACGAAATGGCGAAAGTAGGCGCTACGGCACCCAACATCATGCTTCGAATCATGCTGCGGCTTCTTATAGCACGCACGAGAGAGAGGGAGAGGGAGAAAGAGCGAAGCCTAACTTAGTCAATCGTCTGCCACGGGACAAATTGTTATAGGAATCATGCCAAGTTTTTTGTAATCCCTTGGTAGCCTACATCTAAATGACATTAAAAATCTACCGATTTATATTTAGTGGAACACAGTCAAACAGTTTTTTTCACGGTCAAAGTTGGAGCTTTCCTATTATTTTTTTCATAGGGAAACAGATAGGTGAAAGGACTAAAATTTCAGTAGGACCTAGTTTATCCAAACTGTGACACAGATTTTTTTGTATTACAAGTTGTCTGAAATATGATGATTAACTGTTCAAACGAGATCACAACCAGGCAAGCGTTGAGGGGACATAGTATAGTGTTGAGAGGAGGGGATGCTTAGTTACCATTGGGGGGCATTAGTCTATTTTATTTTTAAGGGGGGCATTGGCAGGGTTTTGATGAGGTCAAAGGGGAATTTGTTTTTTTTAAAGGCTGAGAACCTATCTATCTATCTATCTATCTATCTATCTATCTATCTATCTATCTATCTATCTATCTATCTATCTATCTATCTATCTAGCCTATCTGCCCCCCTCATCAGACATGACAGCATGACAATCATGAAGTAACGAAGATGGTTGGCAGTTCTTCTTATGTTCACTGTCCCTGGGTCGCTACAGTATGCTCAAAATTCATCATTTAAAGACGGTTTTAGCTAAATTTTCTCCCATGGGAGACCATGCCCCCAGACCCCCCTAGTATGACTCTTATACAACACTATCCCCCAAAAACGCCACTGCACACCACACATGCGCGCGCACCGCTGCAGCACACGCGCCGCTCCGTGCCACCGCGCCACGCCGCACCTTTCTCACCTTTTTCACCCCTGACCCGTTTTCATGCCTGAGAAATGCTTCGCAAGTTTTTGTTTTTAAACTTCCATCCCACCGTGGTATAGGGCCAAAGGAAAATTAAATAATCACATCTTTGGCAGGCTACCAAACGAAGATTCCAGGCGCGTCAAGTTGGACGCCCACACAGCAACATTCTATCTTGATAGAACATGGTTCCTACAACTTTACAGACAATAATACATAAAAAAAGTACCCCACCATAACGGCAGATAAGCAGGATAACGGCCTTCGAGTTCGAAGCCGCCGCCTCGCCATTAATTTCGTATAACCGGTCACCTCTTCGGCCGTTATCCCTTACTTATCTGCCTACGCAACTGAATCCNCTTTTCTGATTNACTGATGGGGCTGCAACTAATTCCCTATAACCTGTAAGGCGTCAAACGTGCGACTAAGTTAGGCGAACTGCCAATACTAATTATATTATATATCGCCCTGAAAGTTCTACTACATGCATCTGATAGAGGCACGCCTGATGACGATATGTAGCTATGCATAATGTCAGTGAGTGTCCTGTATTTGCTTCCTGGATGCGTTTCTGTGCATTTCTTCAATAATCACTTAACATATTTATAAGAGGAGAGCAGTGATGTGTAGAGTGAATATATACTACCTGCACTCCCAGGGCTTGCAGTCTGGATGGCATCCAGCTGAAGATGACGCATGCAGTGATGATGATCCGCCTTGGCCCTTCAGTGTCAGTTGTGTGAGACGTGAGGAGTGTGAGATCAGGGCAGAGGCCAGGTAGGAAAGGCTCCTCTCTGACAGGGGACATCTAACGAGCCTTGGAGAGACATCGGGATACAGTAAGTCAACCTACACATCAACACTCAACAACTCAATTCAATACACACCTCAACCACAACCACAACCACACACACAAACACACAGACAGATGTGATGCTTACTGTAGCTTCTCCAGTTTGCAGTTTTGATGACAAACAGCAGAACATAACATGCCCACTGCTGAGGCCTGCAGGCGATATCCCGTCTCCTTCTGTTCCAGCTGCAGCTGTGTGAGACGTGATGTGTGTGATGTCAGGGCAGAGGCCAGATAGGAGACGCTCTTATATGACAGGGGACAGTACTCCAGCCTGGAAGAGACATCAGGATACAGTTAGACAACCTCAACACTACACACACACCTGGACAGTACTGCAGCCTGGGAGAGACATCAGGTTACAGTTAGACAACCTGCACATCAACACTAGAAACACACACACACACACACACACAAATAAATTGCAACAAGAATACAAACAGTGTGAGATTGATGAGTGGGATGGCTGGGGGGAAAAGGAGGTGGAACGATTATGTTCTACTCTTAGTCATCAAGACTGCAGACTGGAGACACTACAGTAAGCACCATATGATGCCATTGTGTGTGTGTGTGTGTGTGTGTGTGTGTGTGTGTGTGTGTGTGTGTGTGTGTGTGTGTGTGTGTGTGTGTGTGTGTGTGTGTGTGTGTGTGTGTGTGTGTGTGTGTGTGTGTGTGTGTGTGTCTACATGTTGCTCTGTGTGTGTTTAGGAATAACTCCTCCATTGTGAGTGTGATCTCCTGGACGGTGAACACTCTACAGTAGTCAAGGCAGGTGGGGAGAGTCATAACACACACACACACACACACACACACACACACACACACACACACACACACACACACACACACACACACACACACACACACACACAGTGAAGCAATGCTTACTGTAGCTTCTCCAGTTTGCAGTTTTCATGACAAACAGCAGAACATAAAATATCCACTGCTGAGGCCTGCAGGCCATGTGCCCACGGGTCCTGTGTCAGCAGCAGCTGTGTGAGACGTGATGTGTGTGATGTCAGGGCAGAGGCCAGACAGGAGACGCTCTTATCCGACAGGGGACACTCCTCCAGCCTGGAAGAGACATCAGGATACAGTTAGACAACCTGCACACTACACAGAAAGTTGCAACAAGAATACAAACACTGTGAGATTGACGATGATTAGGTTCTGAATACGGTGGAATGCTGTGTGTGTGTGTGTGTGTGTGTGTGTGTGTGTGTGTCAGTCCCTCCAGTTTTTCGCGATTCAGCGATCGCGTGGATTCATGCAAATTCAATGATATTCCGCATAATTTCACGATGCCACGTAATTCCTGTAAAGCCGCATTTTTCCCGCAAAATTTTCCCCTTTGTCCCCTTCAACATTCTGTGGAGTTTATTGATTTATATTTTCGTCAAAAAATAAAAATGTGACTACAATACCACCGGAGACGAAAACCAATAGAAAGCATTTTTTGTTAATATGTCACTGAAACATTGAAAAAATAATTGCCTGCTATTTCGCAAGTCGACCCTCATCTCAGCTGCTCCGCGTCTCTCGCCTCCCCTCCCTCACTATACACGCAGGCGTCGGACACCCGTGACCTTTTTTTAACAGCAGTAGCCTACTTTTCAGTGCAATCCTGGCTGGAAAAAGTATTGTTGCCCATTTATCCATGACGAAGAAGTGTAGGCCTATGCAGTCATGAAATAGTGGCGGTGCTGTCGCACAGTAGCAAACATCTTACGTTACATTTTTGCGCAACTTCTCCACTCTCCCCTGTCGCTTTCATGAGCATGCTACCCGACGGTCGTTGTCTGATCTTTTTTCAATGTTCGCTATGTTTGTAATTTAAGGTTCTGTTTCACTCAAGAAAGGCTGCCAGACGGCTAGCCCAAGGGGCTGGAATATAATCCGCGCATGCGCGAGTTCTGAGGTACACTTATATCAAAACTTCATCACGTGAGTGTGCCGCGCTACTGTACACAGTATATAAGTCCCAGTGCGGCATACTTCGTCCTCTTTAATCCCTCACGCGATCTGACAAGGTACGAATTCATACTGGTAACGAGGTGCCTACTGGCAGTTAGCTGTCCGAGAGCTATCGTTATCAGGCTATTATCCCCACCTTATTAAAGTGTGCTATCGCTAGCCTGATGAACCAGACTAAATGTGGATGTCTAATTTAGTCTGGGTGGCGCTGGTTCACCAGGCTATGCTATCGCCGCTTATAGTAACGGTGGCTTCTCCCTAGCTTGTGCTTTCGCATGTGAAGCTACTCTCGTGGAATCCCCGAGGCGCATATCCACCTGAAATTCAACTTGAGGTAAGTAATCTGTTGTTGTGGTTTGCTCTAGGGAGGAAAGAGATTACAGAGACATCTCTCTAGCTAATCAACGCTGCCTGCCGCCGCTCTCCCTCTGTCGAAGGAGTTGCTTGCGTGCATGTTATAATAATAATAATAATAATAATAATTGTATTTGTATAGCACTGTGTCATACAAGGCATGTAACTCAAAGTGCTTAACAAATGGGAAAAAAACATTGTTAGAGATAGATTTAAAAGGAGAGGTATAGAGGAGAGGCAGAAATAGCAGGAAGGCAGAGGAAGAAGAGATAGACAGAGATTGTAGAGTCATAAGGTCAACGTAGGTTAGGACCAGGATTCTTAGATGCGTAAGGTCCATAGTGGCTGGGCCTATCATAAGTCATAGATAGTCACACAGAGATTGAGCGCTCAGGTGCGGCCCCTGGTGGCATCAGGGGTGAGGAAAAACTCCCTTTCGCTTGATTCATAGTTTGTAAGGGGGAAAAAAAGCTCAGTGAGGTCTGAGAAAAAAAACCCTATAGTCAGGAAGAAACCTCAGGCAGAGACCAGCGGCCACCTAGGGGAGTCCCCTGCCAGGGCTGGTTGCGAGTAGTAAGGGCGCTGCGGCAGCTGGGACACTATGACGCCTTGGCAGCTAGGAGTTGGCAAGGATGAAGAGGTGGGTCTTCAGCTGCTTCTTGAAGGAGTCGACGGAGGTGGCTGATCAGATCTCGATGGGGAGGGCGTTCCATCTCTTGGGCAACGCCAGGGGCTAGGGGCGCCAGGGGCTACTCCAGCAGCCTCACATGACGTGATCTCGTGCTGCGCAACTCTTGGTACCAACAATCTCATTCTCGGTACCGATGAGTGATCAACGCTGGTACCAGGGTCGGTACCTAGGGTGATTAGTGCTGCTACTGGAGTGTGAGACACTTAGTGCCCACCATCTCTTGCACCTCTGCTGGAACCATATCTGGTACCAGGCAGTAACAGTGCTATCAGGTTCATGCCTAAAGTCAAGGTGTGACTGAAATAATAATGATACTTAATGATGAAGTAATAATAATAATAATAATAATAATTATATATTTTAATGTAAAAAAAAAGGGATGCCTGGATTCCAGAACTGTGTGTGACATGTCTGAGCCCTGATCATGCACTAGCTTTAAGGGCAGGGAGAGCGGTCTCCCCTTCTCATCACATACTCTACTGAGTAAGGTGAATAAGGCTACATGAGATAATACACCATCCTCCCAGGCGTCCACGGACTCAGGTTCGATACCAGCTACTCAACCCTCTCCTCAGCAACTGTCTGAGACCTATGATGTTCTAGCAATAAAATGGCGTCTCTGGTGAAGGGAAATTTGTCCTTGGCATCCGGTCAACAGTGGTTGATGCAGCAGCTGGCTGAGCGCCATACAGCGCCACTAGGGCCTGGGCACCAGGCTGCACCTTGCCAAGGGTGCAGCACACTCTAGTGGGAGATCCATTGCTTCACTGTGGATGGCACAGAGGCACCTGTGGCTGGCTCAGTTGAAGTTGCCCAAGCAGGACAGGAGCAGGCTCATGGAGCTACCTCTTACCCCTGGCGTTGCCTTTGGACCCGGAGCAGCTGACATGCTCCACCGGGCCAAAGAGTCTAGGGTGTCAAAGAAGGAGTGGGAGTAACTGTTGCCAAGGCCCCCTCCACCCAAGCGGCATCGGCCTGATAAGGGCTATTCAGGTAACCCCGGTGTGCCCTTCCCAAAGAGCTGCCCCAATATGCAGAGACATGGGCAAAAACGACCGGCGCATGTTTCCCCCTTTGCAAGCCGCCGGCCGGGAAACCCTGCTAGGCCTTATAGGCCTCGGCAGCGTGATGGCCACAGACCAGTTCTGCCGCCCCGCAGCCTTCTTCCAGACATTCAAGTGGCCCTGCCGCACGTTTTCTCCCACACTCAATTGGAGGTGTGGGAAATGTGTTCTCCCAGTTCTTGGGTTGTTTCAACGGTAAGGTTTGGTTACCGGCTACAGTTCAGGCGCCGCCCACCCATGTTCAAGGGTGTTCTTGTTTCTCATCAGCCAGACCCAGAGCGGCAGCTGGCCTTACAGAGGAGATAAATACTCTGTTAAGGAAAGGAGCAATAAGGGAGTTAAGTCGCAACGAACGGCGGAGTGGCTTTTATTTGAGCTACTTCCTAGTTCCGAAACTAGATGGTGGATTCCGTGCAATACTGGACCTAAGGCCACTAAACCAGTATTTACGCCCGTTGCATTTCAAATGCTGTCACTGACCCAAATCTGTCAATCGATTCAGTGCGGGGATTGGTTCACGAGTATAGGCCTCAGAGGTGCCTATTTCCACATTGCAGTCCACCCTGCTCATCGCCAGTTTCTCCGATTGCGTTGGAGGACAGAACTTTCGAGTTCAACGTCCTTACCTTCGGCCTATCCCATTCACAAAATACATGGACACAGCCTTGAGCCCGCTGTGTCAGAGGGGCGTCAGAGTCAATTATCTATCTCAATTACGACTGGTTAAAATTTTCCCAGTAGAGTCAGCAGGCAGGGCAGGACACAGCAATGGTAATGGAATACTTGCAAATGTTGGGCCTGTCTCTCAATTCAGACAAGAGCCAACTGCCTCCCTCACAACAAATCACCTTCCTTGGAGTGAAACTGGACTCTGACGATGGTGGCATGTCTCTCGGATCAGAAGGTTATTGCCCTGAAACAATGCCGGTCACAGTTCATGGGACGGAGGAATGTGCATGCTCACCAGTGTCAGAGGCTGCTGGGCCTCATGGCTGCTGCATCCTAGGTGGTACGCCTTGGCCTTCTAGATATGGGTCCAGTGCAAAGTGGTACCTGCCCAAGTACACCCAGTACTGGACAGGGGAAAATCTGTCCCTCTGCCACCTGTGTGCCTATGAGCCCTCCAATAGTGGGCCATACCCCAGAATTTGTGCAGAGGTGTACGACTAGGCAGAATCTACCAGCGCAAAGTTCTGACTGCAGACGCATCGCTGTCAGGCTGGAGGGCAGTCTTGAATGATGTAGGAGCCAGAGGAGTGTGGCGCCCACCTTGGAAAACTGCCCACATAAATATTCTCGAGTTGAGACCGATATATCTTGCCCTCCGGCACTTTTTGCCAGTACTCCAGAACAAGAGTGTCTTAATTCGAACAGACAACATGTCGGCCATAGCATATGTGACCGCCAGGGAGGCCTGAGGTCCCAGGCGTTACGCAACATGGCCCGGGAACTCCTCCTCTAAGCAGGCACTCGACTCCACTCGATCAGAGCAGTGCACCTGCCGGGCACTCTGAACACAGCAGCATACCTGCTGTCAAGGGGTAAGCCACACCCAAGTGAATGGCGATTGCACCCGGAAACAGTGCATATTGATCTGGGTTCATTTTGGGAAGGCACACTGCGATCTTTTCGCCTCAAGGGAGTCGGCCCACTGTCCACTCTGGTTTTCCTTAAACTCAGTGGTTCTTAACCTGGGGTGCGGGCACCCCCTGGGGGTGCGCCAGAGATTTCAGGGGGTGCGCGGAATTTAGTTTGTGTTGAGGTTGTGACCAGAATTCTGCTAGCGAACATTATAATTAGGCCAAATTTAAAAATGTTTTTGTCCCCATTGAAGTATTGGTTAATGTCTAAAGTAAGAATCATTGTAATTAATCACTTGAATATTTTTTTTTGGTGCGTATACACGTGTAGACATTTGGGATGGGGGTGCACGACTTGCCTTGGGAACAGCTAAGGGGGTGCGTTCAGAAAAAAAGGTTAAGAATCACTGCCTTAAACCAAGACGACGCACCACCGGGGGTGGACGATCTTCCCCCCTCTCTCCATGATTCCTGGAGAAGACCAGGAAGGAGAACCTGAGAGTTGTCTTAATGGCTCCATTTCGCCCCCAGGTGCCATGGTTTGCAGAGATTCAGACCCTCCTCTCGAGCACCCCATGGCAACTCCCATTGCGCAAGGGGAGAGTTGTGGCACCTGACACCAGCCGCCCTAAATCTGTGGGTCTGGCCGTTAGAAGGGACACCCTCCTCGCTCGGGGGTTGTTATTCTCAGTTACAAGAACCTTGCAGTGTGCTAGGGCCCCATCGACAAGAGCCTTGTACTCTTAAAGATGGGCAGCCTTCAAAGCATGGTGCGAACAGTGGCATGAGTGCCCCCGGTCCTGCCCTCTAGCTTCAGTCCTGGAATTCTTGCAAAAGAAACTTGGTGAAGGCAAGTCCCCTTCAAAGCTAAAGGTTTTTCTCTCTGCAATATCCGCCTGCCATGAGCGAGTAGATGGCAAAACGCTCGGAGCTAATCCTCTGTCTATCCAATTCATGAGAGGAGCTCAAAGACTGCGCCCAAGGAGGCTTCAATCTGTGCCGCCATGGCAGTTCCACATTGTCCTCAGTGCTCTGGCGAAGCCCCCATTCGAGCCCGTTGGGAGTATCAACCTAAAATGGCTGTCTCAGAAGGCGATTTTTCTTCTCGCCATCACCTCAGCGAAGCGTATTGGAGAGATACATGCGCTGTCCATTCATCCTGACTGCTTCCATGTTCAGCCAGAAGGCACCGGTGTGGTCCTACGCCCTAATACAGACTTTATGCCGAAGATTCTTTCAACACAGAATCTCAACCAGGCGATTGTGTTGGACTCCTACCGCCCTCCTAACTCTGAGCCACCTCATGGTCGCTCCTGAAGAGAGTCCTTGTACGAGAAGTTTGCCCGCTGGCCAAGGTTCTATAACCTCAACATGTTATCTCCCACATCCTTTGGGAATTCGGTTCTAAGCTTGTGACAGATGGTCACATATTCGACTGTGTTTAACTTGAGTTCTGTTAACCAGTCACTCTAGCCCTGTTGGCATGTGGACATTCAATAAGGGTTTTTGACTCTTGCATTGTCCAGTGTCTTTATTCAATTGTCGTATGGTTGTCCGCCGCGACGTTTGGGCATACATATTCCAGCCCCTTGGGCTAGCCGTCTGGCAGCCTTTCTTGAGTGAAACAGAACGTTGGGTTATGGATGTAACCTTGGTTCTGTGAAGGAAAGAAAGGCTGCCAGACTTCGTCCTCGCTCTGGACTTCGAGTTCAGGATTTTTATGAGGACGAAGTATGCCGCGCTGGGACTTATATACTGTGTACAGTAGCGCGGCTCACGTGATAAAGTTTTGATATACAGTGCCCTCCATAATTTTTGGCACCCCTGGTTGAGATGTGTTTTTTAGCTTCCAATTATTTTATTTTTTTTCTAAATAATATGGGACCTTAATGGAAAAAAAGAGAAAAATCCAACCTTCAATACAAGTGCATTTATTCAGTGGGGAAAAAATCCCACATAAAGAAATAATTATTTGACATCAAATAATGTGTGTCACAATTATTAGCACCCCTGGTGTTAATATTTTGTACAACCCCCTTTTGCCAACAAAACAGCACCAAATCTTCTCCTATAATGTTTCACAAGATGGGAAAAGACAGAAAGAGGGATCTTCAGCCATTCCTCTTTGCAGAATCTCTCTAAATCATCCAGAGACCTGGGTCCTCTCCTCTGTACTCTCCTCTTCAGCTCACCCCACAGGTTCTCAATGGGGTTGAGGTCAGGGGACTGAGATGGCCATGGGAGGAGCTTGATTTTGTGTCTGGTGAACCATTTCTGTGTAGATTTGACCATATGTTTAGGGTCATTGTCTTGCTGAAAGACCCAGTGACGACCCAGCTTCAGCTTTCGGGCAGAGGGCAACAGATTTTGATTTAAAATGTCCTGGTATTTCAAAGCATTCATGATGCCATGCACCCTAACAAGGTTCCCAGGGCCTTTGGAAGCGAAACAGCCCCACAGCATCACTGACCCACCCCCATACTTCACAGTGGGTATGAGGTGCTTTTCAGCATGCGCATCTTTCGTGGTACGCCAGACCCACTTAGAGTGTTTGTTGCCAAAAAGCTCAATCTTGGTCTCATCTGACCAAAGCACACAGTCCCAGTTGAAGCCCCAATACCGCTTGGCGAACTCCAGACGCTTGCGTTTATGATTGTGAGTGAGGAAAGGTTTTCTCCGTGCATGCCTCCCAAACAGCTTGTTGGCGTGTAGACAGCGCCTGATGGTTGATTTGGAGACTTTGTGACCCCAGGATGCTACCATTTGTTGTAATTCTGTAACAGTGAGCTTTGGAGATCTTTTGATTTCTCTTACCATCCTCCTCACTGTGCGTGGTGGCAAAATAAACTTGGGTCCTCGTCCAGGCTTGTTTACCACTGTTCCAGTTGTTTTGCACTTCTTAATTATTCCTCTCACAGTGGATATGGGCAGCTGCAGTTGAGTGGTAATCTTCTTGTAGCCTCTGCCTGACCTGTGAAGGTCGACACACATCTGCCTCACTTGTATGCTGTGTTCCTTTGTCTTTCCCATGTTTAAGAGTGGATAAGAGAAATGGCCTCGGTGTCACGTCATATTTATACCCCTGGGAAACAGGAAGTGATGAATTACTAATTAAATGTTCCTACATACTCTGGTAAACTTTGTAAACTACTGTAGAAATGACAGAAATGCTTCAATTATATTTATTTCCTGAGAATTGTCAAGGGTGCCAATAATTGTGGAACAGGTGATTTAATGAAAAATAATTATTTTTTAGTCAGGGATTTTTTTATTTTCTTACAATTCATTTGAGTTGAAGGCTACATTTTCCTACAATTTTCAGTGTGACAGTATTCTTCTGCAATAAACACTGAATTTATTTTAAGGCTTTTAACACATCTCAACCAGGGGTGCCAATAATTATGGAGGGCACTGTAAGTGTACCTCAGAACTCGCGCGTGCGCGGATTATATTCCAGCCCCTTGGGCTAGCCGTCTGGCAGCCTTTCTTTCCTTCACAGAACCGAGGTTACATCCGTAACCCAACGGTCTATGTCTATGCGTAGGCACAAGCCTTCTGATAACAATCAATGTGGATAGGAAGTGAACGGCCCTTCCACGCTTTCACTGTGTTATTGCAATAAAGTCTTGCGAATCCATGCAACCATGCACACAACCATGTCAACGAGAGCGTGTATGCCATCACAACTTTGCATCAAGCAAATAATATGCAACAGCGTGCAATACGAGCACGAGAGAGAGAGAGAGAGAGAGAGAGAGAGAGAGAGAGAGAGACGCGTCTTCCAACAGGTGACATTGTAACGCTTGCATACAACCTGGCTACTGTACCCCGCAACGCTCTTCATTAGCCTACTGGTAGGCTATACCCACAAGTATTTTTTCATAACGCGCAGTCCCGTTTTCCCCCGAAGTCGTTCTAAAATATCGACAGAGATTTATGAGTGTCGCGGCCATGATTTTTTTTACACATTGGACGCACTGGCTTATAAGATGCTCTGGCAGTTTTTGACAATATTTTATTATTGTCAATATTTTATTTGGCCTATTCTATTATAGGCCTATAGGAAGTGTGTTTCTGAATCTCTCTCTCTCTTTTGTCGTAAGCCTGCTTAGACTGATTGTAGTTTTCAGTAACCAAAAAAACCCAGAAAGGGGTGCAAAATCTTTGCAAAAAATTAGAAAATGACGCAAAATCTTTGCAAAAAATGAGAAAATGCCGCCACAAAATCAGACATTTTGACCGCAAAAATCACAAAATCCCAGTGCAAAATCCTGGAGGGACTGGTGTGTGTGTGTGTGTGTGTGTGTGTGTGTGTGTGTGTGTGTGTGTGTGTGTGTGTGTGTGTGTGTGTGTGTGTGTGTGTGTGTGTGTGTGTGTGTGTGTGTGTGTGTGTGTGTGTGTGTGTGTGTGTGTGTGTGTGGCACCTCTTTTGAATGTGTGTATGTGAGTGTGAACTCCAGGACAGTGAACGCTATACAGTAGTCAAGGCAGGTGGGGAGGGTCATATAACACACGCACGCACGCACACAGACACACACAAACACACACACACACACACACTGATGTGATGCTTACTGTAGCTTCTCCAGTTTGCAGTTTT